>NW_025745438.1:224158-312642 GCF_021184085.1 Oncorhynchus gorbuscha
TGAGGGATTTTGTTCCACCATTGGGGGCCAGAGCAGCGAACAGTTTGACTGGGCTGAGCGGGAGCTGTACTTCCTCAGTTGTAGGGAGGCGAGCAGGCCAGAGGTGGATGAACGCAGTGCCCTTGTTTGGGTGTAGGGCCTGAGGTGCTTCCTCCACTGTTAAAGCACCATTTCAACTTCAACATCATCTAATTTAGTTTTCTACAGTGACAACTAAAAGATACCAAAAATCAGGGTGCAACGTTCACTGGGATTGAGTGTATCTGCAGGAACAGTCACACCCATGGCCCTCACGCTAGCTCCACTTCTACCTACATAATATGTTAAGGAATCCCTAGTTATCTTTCCTTCCTTCCTAACTGTGCACTTGTTCACTTCCCTTCACTGATTTGAAAGGAAATGGCTGTTATAAAACATATGGTGGATTCTCCCACTATCACATGACTCCATCAATCCAATGATGTTTTTTTCTCTCTTTGGTACAATTGTCATAAGTATGTTGTAGATTTTCGTAACTGTAAGTACAACGATGTTCCTGTCATTTGTTAACAATACATTTAACTATCATTTAATCAAACTGCTAAAAGCGGAATTACGTAAATAAAATTATCAAGTGTCAAGTTTACATACCATATTTTTTTTTTTTTTAATGAAATTTGAAATGATGTAGTGTACAATGTACTGCTGAAATACTTGGGTGGTAAATTACAGTTTATTACACTCATTTTCTGAATGTTGACAGTTTTAAATGTGGATGCTGTTACAGTAATAAGACAAGTGGATCTTAAGCAATGTTACATGGGGCAGAAATTGCACCAGGCTACACCCATACCTTTTTACTGTAGGTTTCTACTACATGTTACAATACCCACATATCTGATGGTTTCTTCTATGTATTTACTGTATAAGGATACTGAAACTATGAGACTGACATTTTTCTCAACATTCTCCAAGTGGGATAACTAGCAGCAGTAGTTCTGGTGTTTAGGTTTTTCATCACTGGTTATTTGAACAACATGATTTAGCAGGTGTTACCATCTTTCACACGTTGGAAGGGGAGGCGACATCTACATCTTGAAAGAGGGGGTGGAGCTTTTCGTTTCTGTTCTGCTCTTTGTTCTACCATCAAGTTTTATACGTTTTTACATTTTGTAAAAAATATTCCATTTCTATTTTGAAAAATTAGCCAAAGTGAAATATACATGACATTTGTGGAAAGTAGTGAACGATGACACACTTCAGGAGAAAGGAGGTATTATAAGGATGCAGCCATCAATCAGAGATTTAGACTAAAGCAATCAAATGTTTGGTCTAATGATATTCTATGTACAATACTTCCTGTGTTCACCAGGACAGAGCTAGTCCGTCCCCCTCCACCCTGCCGGAGTCCCTGGTCACAACTCTCCTGGTAGCTCCTTACTGCTGGGTCTGAAGAGGGTGTCTGTGCTGCTGGTCGACTGCAGGAAAACACCAGGGCAGAGTGGAACTGTGAGAGAAGGACACGAGGAGGGAGATCTGATTTCATCAAGTAAGAACAATGGGGTGTGTGGATGAGAACACAATCTGCTTCTGCAACTTCTGTTAATTGATTGATAAACAGTAAACACTCAGTGGCCAGAAAATTGTCGATCCAGTTTTGTGAATGGAGGTGTTCCTAATAAACTGACCATAGTGTATTTATTGAAGAGGGATGCAGGTAGCCTAGTGGTTAAGGCCAGTAATCGCAAGGTTGCTGGTTTGAATCTTTGCGCCAACAAGGTAAAACCATCTGTCTGCTCTTGAGCAAGGTACTTAACCCTTATTGCTCCTGTAAGTCGCTCTGGATAAGAGCGTCTGCTAAATAACAAATACTTTTTACAAAAATAATACTATATATGGACCTGTATTTCCAAAACCCAGTTATTCAATGTCTTTGTTTCACAGGGGACATACACTGTTGTTCTCTCAATGGGAGGGGCTTATCATCTGGGGAGCCTCAACAACATCCTGTTGCTGACGAGACAGAGAAGAGTCTCTCCAGATCAGAGCATCTCAAGAAACACCAGCAGGGACACACGGGGAAGAAACCTCACCACTGCTGCTCTGACTGTGGGAAGAGTTTCACTAGCAGGAGTGGCTTCATTATTCATTGTGATCAGTGTGGGAAGAGTTTTGCTGCATCTAACAACTTCAAATCTAATGTAAGAATTCATACAGGAGAGAAGCTTTATAGCTGTGATCAGTGTGGGAAGAGCTTCAAACATTCAGGCAGCCTGACTACACACCTGCGTGTACACACAGGAGAGAAGCCTTATAGTTGTGATCATTCCGGGTGGGAAGAGCTTCAAACATTCAGGCAGCCTGGATACACACCTGCTAAATGGTATTACACACAGGAGAGAAACCTTATAGTTGTGATCAGTGTGGGAAGAGCTTCAATCATTCAGTCAGCCTGACTACACACCAGCGAGCACACACAGGAGAGAAACCTTATAGTTGTGATCAGTGTGGGAAGAGCTTCAATCAGTCAGGAAACCTGACTATACACCAGCGAACACACACAGGAGAGAAGCCTTATAGTTGTGATCAGTGTGGGAAGAGCTTTGCTGTATCAGATAGACTAACTAGACACCAGCGAATACACACTGGAGAGAAGCCTTATAACTGTGGTCAGTGTGGAAAGAGCTTTACTGGAGTTTCCTCCCTGACTGCACACCAGCAAACTCACACTGGAGAAAAGCCTTACAGCTGTGGTCAGTGTGGGAAGAGCTTTCTTATACTTTCCTCCCTGACTACACACCAGCGAACTCACACTGGAGAAAAGCCTTACAGCTGTGGTCAGTGTGGGAAGAGCTTTGCTGTAGCTTCCTCCCTGTCTACACACCAGCAAATTCACACTGGAGAAAAGCCTTATAGTTGTGTTCAGTGTGGGAAGAGCTTTGCTCGATCAGAAAAACTAACTACACACCAGCGGATACACACAGGAGTGAAGCCTTATAGCTGTGAACATTGTGGAAAGAGCTTTGCTCAATCAGACAAACTAACTAGACACCAGCGGATACACACAGGAGAGAAGCCTTATAGCTGTGAACATTGTGGAAAGAGCTTTGCTCAATCAGATAACCGGATGTATTCACACCAGCGAACACACACTGGAGAGAAGCCATATAGCTGTTATCAGTGTGGGAAGAGCTTTGCTCTAGCTTCCTCCCTGACTGCACACCACAGAACACACACTGGAGAGAAGCCTTATAGCTGTTATCAGTGTGGGAAGAGCTTTGCTCTAGCTTCCCACCTGACTGCACACCACAGAATACACACAGGAGAGAAACCTTATAGTTGTGATCAGTGTGGAAGGGGCTTTTCTCAATCAGTAAACCGGAATTTACACCAGCGAACACACACAGGAGAGAAGCCTTATAGCTGTGATCAGTGTGGGAAGAGCTTTGCTGCAGGTTCCTCCCTGACTACACACCAGCGAATTCACACAGGAGAGAAGCCTTATAGCTGTGATCAGTGTGGGAAGAGCTTTGCTGCAGGTTCCACCCTGACTACACACCAGCGAATTCACACAGGAGAGAAGCCTTATAAGTGTGATCATTGTGGAAAGAGCTTTGCTCAATCACAAAAACTAACTAGACACCAGCGAACACACACTGGAGAGAAACCTTATTAGCTGTGATCATTGTGGAAAGAGCTTTAATCAGTCAGGGGCCCTGAAATCACACAAGCAAACACACACTGGTGAGAAAGAAGCCTTATATCTGTGATCAGTGTGGGAAGCGTTTCAGTCAGTTATGGACCCTTTATTCACACCAGTGAAGCTCTGTTTATTTAGGGCCAATGAGAAAGAAACAGAAAGCACAAACTTGCTGTAATTAGATAACCTGAATTCACACCAGCAAATACACGCTGGAGAGAAGCCTTATAGCTGTGTTTCATCTCCCTCCCTTCTGGCACCGTTTCCAGATCCCTAAATAAAGGATAACATCAAATGTATTTCTATAGCCCTTCTTACATCAGCTGATATCTCAAAGTGCTGTACAGAAACCCAGCCTAAAACATCAAACAGCAAGCAATGCAGGATCAGTAGAAAACATCTAGTAAACAGTCATATCCATCTCCCATTATTAAACAGTTGCCTCAGTCTGATCACCATGGTAACCTCTGCAGCATAATATGCAGCTCTGATCTAGGATCAGGTCTCCCTGTGTCTTTGTAATATCACACATTGATCTAAATGGATAAATGTTATCATAGGAAATGTTATAGAGAACTTGTGTGTGTGTGTGGGGGGGGGGGGGGGTTAGTTGATAATTTTGTATCTTCTTTCATATACTCATGATACTATTATTATTAAATGTCATTATGTAGAATAATGTTTCAACAACAGGTTTATATTCATGTATTCAATTGATCAATACATTCAATCCAATTATCTTCTAAACAAGAAGTTATCACTTAAATGGTGTATTTTATAAATCTGTATTGATTAAAATGATCCTAAATCTAATCCATAATATATTGGATAATTATTTCCATGAGTTCAAGGCAAGATCTCTGCATACTGTGTCTTGTAACAACGGTTAATGTAATGACTTTTAGATTTATAATGTAATAAAACTGGTAAATGTAACATCTTGTTGGTTAATATGTTGAAATGTTGTCTAATAACCTTTTCCACTTAATGTAATAAGTTATTGGTATCAAGTAACAACTGTTTTTAATGAATAATGTAATAACTTAAACCGATCATCTAATAACACCTAAACCAATGTTTAATGTGTTACTTCACCAATGTTAATGCACATACCACCCTCCACCAATTACAAACCCACACACACAAACCTATGCCCTTGTACTCTTACACAAACAAGCACACAGTTATAGACACATTGATAAAAAAAAAAAAATGAAATAACAATTAATCGGTAGTTCTTATATTCAATGAGACAGGGGGCTCGGTCGGGCAAGAAGAAGGAGGATTGGGAAACTGCAAATAACAATAAACTGAACTCCGCCTCCGGGTTGCAAAACCAAATTAAAACTCTAAACTTCAAAGTTTCCTGTGGTCACTTGTATGAACATATACAGAAAGTGTCATGAATTTCTGCCCGGTTATTATTTATATTCATTACGGAATAGTAGGCTGATAAATAGACAAATCATTTGGAGTCCTGCATAAGTAACAATTGTTTGCAGACCGTCATAATACCAAAGAAGAAGGAGACCCCTTCCTTCACAACAGCTCTGCTCGGTGAAGCGCAGCAAGTATGAATGTCCTGACTTCTGCCAAGGTTGCATCGCCTTAAATGCTGTATGGCCACTGCAGACGTCGGATTGAACATACATCGGACTTTACTGTTTCACTTTAAGGATGGCGCAGCGCTAATCGGTGTTTTATTTACGAGGCCACTCTTACTGGGCCTCAGCCAATACAAAATATCTGGACGCTCGAAGAGAACGTTGTCACAGAAAGAGGCGAAGAGAGAGGCCCAACTCGAGGGAAAATCTGTCGCCCTCCAGTAGGTGGTGTTTTTTCGATCGACCAGGCAAGGAGTTTTGTGTGGAGGTCAATGAAAATGTGTTGAATTTGGTCAATAAAAAATGAATGGCTTATTTGTTATGTGAGGTTTATTTGATCGAATATAAGTTTCTTAGTCTGCACTCCTAAAACCGCTATAAGCCCTTGGCGGGACGCTTTTGCGTCTTCCATTCAGAGAACCGCTACACGCCCTATAAAGGCATCTTGCCATGAGCTCATTTGAAAGACAACAGCAAAGAATTTCTCTAACCAAGCTGTTTTTGTTGTTTCTATAAATACCTTAGATTTGTGATTTTAGATTTTATTCGCAAATATAAAAACAATACAACCACACGTGGACATAATGCATTTACTATCATTCAGGATGATACTTAAACAGTGAAACATGTCATGTACAGTTTAAATAGATTCATGATATAATACAAAAGTATTTTCTAGCATAATGACTCCCTAAACCGCCTCACCCACTTGAAGAGAGGTGTTGATGACTATATACAGTAGGTGGCGGCACCTTTTAAACACCACAGAAGAAGCTGAAAAGCATCAACAGGAAGTACTTTGTTACCATCCTCTAACTAGTTTTCAAACCAAATATAATTCAACCGGTTTTTGCAGGATGTTTCTAATGTAAGATTAGTCTAAATGAGACGTTCATTTGTCACAACTTAAATGGAGTTTTGATATTTATGAAGTTGTGGTCGAGCTTTTCTTTATCTGAACGCTGTGACTAAGAAAGTAACTGTAGCATTTTATTTTTTATAAAGAATACAGTAACGTCAGCTTCCACGATGGATCGGGTAAGTTTGGTTGACTTTTATTAATAGTATACCTATTGTGGTGTTTTAAATGTTTAGGTCCAGTTTTCACGTGTGATCTTCCACATATTAGTTTGATTTGAACAGCAGGAGAAAAGAAACCACGGTGGTAATTTCAGCCAAGTAGCCTACTAGCTCATCGCACACAGATTGATGAAACAAGGCAATGCGAAACAAGCAGGTCAAGTCAGAACCAGGGAGAAATAATTAGGAATCGCCTAAAATAATTATGTATATAAACCCTGGATTGTTGATGCTTTATATTGGCCATTGAGAGTATTTAAAAGTACCGGTTAACTTATTTGAACACCTCAAATTGTTTCTCCAGATGTCAGTTCGACCACCCAGCGTTTATACACTAATTTGTTGCGCCCAAATAAAGAAAACGACCATTGAAAATAGGTGATTTCTGTTGCTAGGCTACCAGTTACGGGGCTTCTGTTAGCTGGTGTGCGCGCGCGTCTTTATGCGGAAGTAATACAACAATGGTAGCTCGTGTCGAAGAATGATATGGAGTTAATATTAGTCAAAGTATTGAGCATATCCTCCGCGCAAATAAGCATCAGAAATTGTCCTTATTTAGCATATCAAGACCTCAGTCTAGAGCTTAAAATATACAATGTAGGCCTACTGTCAGTATTTGTCGTCATATTCAGAAAACAAGATGTCCACATAGGGCTATCACAGGATATTCTATGTTTCCATATCCGCCCATAGGAAATGTCCATGTGTTATATTCAGAGTAATCCCAATATCATCTGTCTAAAATAAAATAGTTTTGATATATAGTTTTTTTTACATTAGAACTTAAAAAAACACTGGAACAAAGACATCTGGATTGTTTTGAAACAGTTGAAGTCGGAAGTTTACATACACCTTATCCAAATACATTTAAACTCAGTCTTTCACAATTCCTGACATTTAATCCCAGTAAAAAGTCCCTGTTTTAGGTCAGTTGGGATCACCACTTTATTTAAGAATGTGACATTTCAGAATAAAAGTAGAGAAGGATTTATAAGCTTTTATTTCTTTCATCACATTCCCAGTGGGTTAGAAGTTTACATACACTCAATTAGTATTTGGTAGCATTGCCTTTAATTTGTTTAAGGTGGGTCAAACGTTTCGGGTAGCCTTCCACAAGCTTCCCACAATAAGTTGGGTGAATTTTGTCCCATTCCACCTGACAGAGCTGGTGTAACTGAGTCAGGTTTGTAGGCCTCCTTGCTCACACATGCTTTTTCAGTTCTGCCCACAAATGTTCTATAGGATTGAGGTCAGGGCTTTGTGATGGCCACTCCAATACCTTGACTGTGTTATCCTTAAACCATTTTGCCACTACTTTGGAAGTATGCTTGGGGTCATTGTCCATTTGGAAGACCCATTTGCGACCAAGTTTTAACTTCCTGACTGATATCTTGAGATGCCGCTTCAATATATCCACATAATTTTCTACCCTCATGATGCCATCTATTTTGTGAAGTGCACCAGTCCCTCCTGCAGCAAAGCACCCCCACAACATGATGCTGCCACCCCCAGTGCTTCACGGTTGGGATGGTGTTTTTAGGCTTGCAAGCCTCCCCCTTTTCCTCCATACATAACGATTGTCATTATGGCCAAACAGTTCTATTTCTGTTTCATCAGACCAGAGGACATTTCTCCAAAAAGTACAATCTTTGTCCTCATGTGCAGTTGCAAACCATAGTCTGGCTTTTCTTTGGCAGTTTTGGAGCAGTGGCTTCTTCCTTGCTGAGCGGCCTTTCAGGTTATGTCGATATAGGACTTTTTACTGTGGATATAGATACTCTTGTACCCGTTTCCTCCAGCATCTTCACGAGGTCCTTTGCTGTTGTTCTAGGATTCATTTGCACTTTCCGCACCAAAGTACGTTCATCTCTAGGAGACAGAACGCGTCTCCTTCCTGAGCGGTATGAAGGCTGCGTGGTCCCATGGTGTTTATACTTGTATACTATGTAAACGTCTGACCTACTAGAATTGTGATACAGTGAATTAATCGGTCTGTAAACAATTGTTGGAAAAATGACTTGTGTCATGCACAAAGTAGATGTCCTAACTGACTTGCCAAAACTATACTTTGTTAACAACAAATTTGTGGAGTGGTTGAAAAACAAGTTTTAATGACTCCAACCAAAGTGTATGTAACCTTCCGACTTCAACTGTATATATCCTAACATCACTTTACAAGGTTCTCTTCAAGAGTCCATATTTCTATTGGCTGAGGCCCAGTAAGGTTAGCCTCGTAAATACCGGACTGATTACCGCTGCGCTAGATTTGTGTTTGGTGGAGTGTGGTATGTGCATTAACATTAGTAAATTAACACATTAAAACATTGATTTCGGTGTTTTTACATGATCGGTTGAAGTCATTATGTTATTCATCACAAAAGTTGTTACTCACCTGACTGATAACGTAACTTATTACATTAAATGGAAAAAGTTATACTATAACAATTCCACATTTTATCATATTAACCAACAAGACATTACATTTACTGGTTTTATTACATTGTAAATCGAAAAGTTATTACATTAACCGTTGTTACAAGACACAGTATACATAGTTCATGCCTGGACCTCATGGATATTATTATCCAAAATAATATTGATTAGTTTTAGGAACATAAGTCAATTTAGATTTGTTTGTTATTATAATAAAAATATAACATTGAAGTGATATATTCATGTTTAGAATACAATGGATTGAATTTATTGATCAATTGAATACATTAATATATACATACCTATTGTTGAAACCTTATTCCGCGTGAGATTTAATGACAATAGTACCATGAGTATATGAAAGATTATCCCCCACACACAGGTTCACTGTGACATCTATGATAACATTTATCCACTCAAATCACAAATGTGCGATATTACATAGACACAGGGGAGACCTGATCCTAGATCAGAGCTGCATATTATGCTCCACAGAGGTTACCATGGTGATCAGACTGAGGCAACTGTTTAAGAATGGGAGATGGATATGACTGTTCACTAGATGTTTTCTATTGATCCATTATTTAGGGATCTGGAACGGTCCGGATAGGAGGGAGATGAAATATGTCATGCTTGTGTTTTCTCATTGGCCCTAAATGAACGAAGCTCTTCCCACATACAGTATCAGTCAAAAGTTTGGACACACCTACCCATTCAAGGTTGTTGTTTTAAACTATTTTCTACATTGTAGAATAATAAAGAATCAAATCAAATTTAATTTGTCACATGCGCCGAAAACAAGTGCAGACCTGGACATCAAATGCTTACTTACAAGCCCTTAACCAACAGTACAGTTCAAGAAGATGAGCTAAAGTAAAAACTTGTAAAAAAGTAACACAAAAACAATAACAGTAACGAGGCTATATAAAGGGGGTACCAGTACCGAATCAGTGTGCAGGTTAGAGGTAATTTGTACATGTAGGTCGGGGTGAAGTGACTATGCATAGATAATAAACCGCGAGTAGCAGCAGTGTACAAAACAAATGAGGGGGGGGGGGGTGTCAATGTAATAGATGGGTGGCCATTTGATTAATTGTTCAGCAGCCTTACGGCTTGGGGGTAGAAGCTGTTTTAGAAGCCTCTTGGACCTAGACTTGGCGCTCAGGTACTGCTTGCTGTGCGGTAGCAGAGAGAACAGTCTATGACTAGGGTGACTGGAGTCTGACACTTTTATGGGCTTTCCTCTGACACCAACTATTATATAGGTTCTGGATGGCAGGAAGCTTGGCCCCATTGATGTACTGGGCCGTACGCACTACCCTCTGTTGCGCCTTACGGTCAGATGCCGAGCAGTTGCCATACCAGGCGGTGATGCAACAGTTCAGGATTCTCTCGATGGTGCAGCTGTAGAACCTTTTGAGGATCTGAGGACCCATGCCAAATCTTTTCAGTCTCCTGAGGGGGAATAGGATTTGTCGTGCCCTCATCACAACTGTGTTTGGACCATGATAGATCTTTGGTGATGTGGACACCAAGGAACTTGAAACTCTTAACCCGCTCCACTACAGCCCCGTTGATGTTAATGGGGGCCTGCTCGGCCCTCCTTTTCCTGTAGTCCATGATCAGCTACTTTGTCTTGCTCACATTGTGGGAGAAGTTTCTGTCCTGGCACCACACTGCCAGTTTTTTGACCTCCTCCCTATAGGTTGTCTCCTTGTTGATCAGGACTACCACTGTTGTGTCGTCAGCAAACTTAATGATGGTGTTGGAGTCGTGTTAGGCCACGCAGTCGTGGAAGAACAGGGAGTACAGGAGGGGACTAAGTACACACCCCTGAGGGGCCCGTGTTGAGGATCAGCGTGGCGGACGTGTTGTTGCCTACCCTTACCACCTGGGGTTAGCACATCAGGAAGTCCAGGATCCAGTTGCAGAGGGAGGCGTTTAGTCCCAGGGTCCTTAGCTTAGTGATGAGCTTCATGGGCACTATGGTGTTGAACGCTGAGCTGTAGTCAATGAACAGCATTCTCACATAGGTGTTCCTTTTGTCCAGGTGGGAAAAGGCAGTGTGGAGTACGATTGAGATTGCATCATCTGTGGATCTGTTGGGACGATATACGAATTGGAGTGGATCTAGGATATCCAGGAGGATGCTGTTGATGCGAGCCATGACCAGCCTTTCAAAGCACTTCATGGCTACCGATGTGAGTGCTACGGGGTGGTAATCATTTAGGTAGGTTACCTTTGATTCCTTGGGCACAGGGACTATGGTGGTCTGCTTGAAACATGTAGGTATTACAGACTCAGTCAAGGAGTCAAGGAGGGGATGAAAATGTCAGTGAAGACACTTTCCAGTTGGTCCACGCATGCTTTGAGTACACGTCCTGGTAATTCATCTGGCCCCGCGGTTTTGTGAATGTTGACCTGTTTAAAGGTCTTGCTCACATCGTCTACCGAGAGCATTTTCACATAGTCATCCACAACAGCTGGTGCTGTCATGCATGCTTCAGTGTTACTTGCCTCGAAGCGAGCATAAAAAGCATTTAGCTCATCTGGTAGGCCCGCAGCACTGGGCAGCTCGCGTCTGTGTTTCCATTTGTAGTCCGTAAGAGTTTAAGCCCTGCCACATCCGACGAGCATCAGAGCAGGTGTGGTAGGATTCAATCTTAATCCTTTATTGACGCTTTGCTTGTTTGATGGTTCGTCTGAGGGCATCACCGGATTTCTTATAGGCGTCCGGATTAGCGTCCTGCTCCTTGAAAGCTGTAGCTCTAGCCTTTAGCTCAATTCAGATGTTGCCTGTAATCCATGGCTTCTGGTTGGGATATGTACTTACAGTCACTGCGGTGACGACGTCATCGATGCACTTATTGATGAAGCTGATGACTGAGGTGGTATACTCCTCAATGCCATTGGATGAATCCTGGAACATATTCTAGTCTGTGCTAACAAAACAGTCCTGTAAGCGTAGCATCCGCTTCACCTGACCACTTCTGTATTGATCTAGTCACTGGTACATCCTGCTTTAGTTTTTGCTTGTAAGCAGGAATCGGGAGGATATAATCAGGAGGATATAATTATGGTCGGATTTGCCAAATGGAGGTCGGGGGAGAGCTTTGTACGCACCTCTGTGTGTGAAATAAAGGTGGTCTAGAGTTTTTTTCCCTCTGGTTGCACATGTGACATGCTGGTAAAAGTTTGGCCAAACGGATTTGTTTGCCTACATTAAAGTCCCTGGCCTCTAGGAGCGTCGCTTCTGGGTGAGCATTTTCTTGTTTTCTTATGGCCTTATAGAGTGTTTTTTTGCGGTCTTAGTGCCAGCATCGGTCTGTGGTGGTAAATAGACGGCTATGAATAATATAGATGAGAAATCTCTTGGTAGATAGTGTGGTCTACAGCTTATCATAAGGTATTCTACCTCAGGCGAGCAATACCTCGAGACTTCTTTAATATTAGACATCACGCACCAGCTGTTATTGACAAAAAGACACACACCACCACCCCTAGTCTTACCAGACGTAGCTTCTCTGATCTGCCGGTGCATTGAAAATCCCTCCAGCTCTATATTATCTGTGTTGTCGTTCAGCCACGACTCGGTGAAACATAAGATATTACAGTTCTTAATGTCCTGTCGGTAGGATAATCATAGGACATCAATTTTATTTTCCAATGATTGCATGCCAGCAAATAGAATTGATCGCAGTGGAAGTTTACTCGCTTCCCTACAGATTCTTAAAAGGCACCCCGTTGTGCGTCCTCTTTTCCGTCTTTTCTTCACGCAATTGATGGGGAAATGGGCCTGTTCCCGGGAGAGCAGTATATCTTTCTTGTGTGACTTGTTAAAGGAAAAAGCTTCTTCCAGTTCGTGGTGGGTAATCCCAGTTCTGATGTCCAGAAGTTATTTTTTGGTCATAAGAGATGGTAGAAGTAACATTATGTACAAAATAAGTTAAAAAATAAGTTACAAATGCAAAAAAAAAAAAAAATGTATAATTGGTTACGGGCATGTAAAACGTCAGCCATCTTTTTCGGTGCCATCTTAACAAGAAGACCTCAAAACTATGAAATAACACATATAGAATCATGTAGTAACCAAAAAAAAGTGTTAAACAAATCAAAACATATTTGAGATTCTTCAAAGTGGCCACCCTTTGCCTTGATGAAAGCTTTGCACATTCTTGGCATTCTCTCAACTAGGTTCATGAGGTAGTCACCTGGATGCATGTGAGCCAATCAGTTGTGTTGTGACAAGGTAGGGGTGGTATTCAAAAGATAGCCCTATTTGGCAAAATACCAAGTCCATATGGTGGCAAGAACAGCTCAAATAAGAAAAGTGTATACGGTCTGTCGCAAACACCATCAAGCACTATGATGAGCTTCTCTCATGAGGACCGCCACAGGAAAGGAAGACCCAGATTCACGTCTGCTGCAGAGTAAAAGCTCATTAGAGTTACGAGGCTCAGAAATTATTGCCCAAATAAATGCTTCGCATAGTTCGAGTAACAGACACATCTCAACATCAACTGTTTTTGTATTTGTATTTTTTATTTAAAACTTTAATTTAACCTTCTCTGTTCAGAGGAGACTGCGTGAAATCAGGCCTTCATGGTCGAAATGCTGCAAAGAAACCACTAATAAAGGACACCAATAGGATGAACAGACTTGCTTGGGCCAAGAAACACGAGCAATGGACATTAGACCAGTTGAAATCAATCAGATTTAAGTGCAAGTTTTTGCGAACTTTCAAAGTTCTTGAAATATTCCATATTGACTGACCATGTCTTAAAGTAATGATGTACTGTTGTTTCTCTGTGCTTATTTGAGCTGTTCTTGCCCTAATATGGACTTGGTCTTTTACCAAATAGGGCCATCTTCTGTATACCACCCCTACCATGTCACAACAACTGATTGGCTCAAAGGCATTAAGAAGGAAAGAAATACCACAAATGAACATCTAGCAAGGCACACCTGTTAATTGAAATGCATTCCAGGTGACTAACTCATGAAGCTGGTTGAGAGAATGCCAAGAGTGTGCAAAACTGTCAAAGGCAAAGGGCGGCTACTTTGAAGAATCTTAAATATATTTTGAATTATTTAACATTTTTCTTGGTTACTACATGATTCCATATGTGTTATGTCAATAGTTTCTGTCTTCACTATTATTCACTATATGTCACTTCACTATATCTCTTCACTATTATTCTACAATGTAGAAAATACAAAAAATGAAAACCCTGGAATGTGTAGGTGTGTCCAAACTTTTTACTGGTACTGTATGTCTATCTAATGTTTCTCTCCAGTGTGTGTTAGCTGGTGTGTTTTCAGGTTTAATGATTGACTGAAGCTCTTTCCACAATGATCACAGCTGTAAGGCTTCTCTCCGGTGTGTGTTCGCTGGTGTGTATTCAGGTGTACTGATTGACTGAAGCTCTTTCCACAATGGTCACATCTGTAAGGTTTCTCTCCTGTGTGTGTTCGCTGGTGTGTATTCAGGTGTACTGATTGACTGAAGCTCTTGCCACACTGATAACAGCTATAGGGCTTCTCTCCAGTGTGTGTTCGCTGGTGTGTAGTCAGGGTGGAAGCTAGAGCAAAGCTCTTCCCACATAGACAGACATAAGTTTTCTCTCCAGTGTGTGTTTGATGGTGTCTAATCAGGGAGGAGACTACAGCAAAGCTCTTCCCACACTGATCACAGCTATAAGGCTTCTCTCCACTGTGTGTTAGCTGGTGTCTATTCAGGGTGGAAGCTACAGCAAAGCTCTTCCCACACTGATCACAGCTATAAGGCTTCTCTCCTGTGTGTGTTCGCTGGTGTATAGTTAGTTTTTCTGATAGAGCAAAGCTCTTTCCACACTGATAACAGCTATAAGGCTTCTCTCCAGTGTGTGTTCGATGGTGTCTAATCAGGGAGGAAACTACAGCAAAGCTCTTCCCACACTGATCACAGCTATAAGGCTTCTCTCCTGTGTGTGTTCGCTGGTGTATAGTTAGTTTTTCTGATACAGCAAAGCTCTTTCCACACTGATAACAGCTATAAGGCTTCTCTCCAGTGTGTGTTCGATGGTGTCTAATCAGGGAGGAAACTACAGCAAAGCTTTTCCCACACTGTTCACAGCTATAAGGCTTCTCTCCAGTGTGTGTAACCTGGTGTCTACTCAGGGTGGAAGCCACCGCAAAGCTCTTTCCACACTGATCACAGATAAAAGGCTTCACTCCAGTTTGTGTTAGCTGGTGTGTAGTCAGGTTGCTTGACTGATTGAAGCTCTTTCCACCATCAAGGCAGGGGTAAGGCCTCTCCCCTGCATGAATTTGCAGATGAGATTGGAAGACGTTAGAAGCAGTGAAACTCTTCCCGCACTGAGAGCAGCAGTACAGTTTCTCCCGGGTGTGAATCCACTGGTGAATAATGAAATCACTCCTGCTAGTGAAACTCTTCCCACAGTCAGAGCAGCAGTGTTGAGGTTTCTTCCCTATACATCTCTGCTGGTGTTTCTTGGGGTGCTCTGGTCTATAGAGACACTTCTCTGTCTCGTCAGCAACACAATGTTGTTGAGGGTCTGCAGATGACAAGCCCCTCCAACTGAGAGAATGGTTAGTGCTGTCCCCTGTGAAACAAAGACATTGAATAACTATCTTTTGGAAATATAGGTCCATAAAGAAATACTATATTTAAAAAATGTGTTTGTTATATAGCAGACTCTCTTCTCCAGCGCAACTTACAGGAGCAATTAGGGTTTAGTACCTTGCTCAAGGGCAGACAGATTTTTCACCAAGTCGACTCAGAGATTTGAACCAGCAACCCTTATTAGTGGCCCAACGCTCTTAACCACTAACCTACCTGCTGCCCTTATCAATATTCACTCATTGGCCAGTTTATTAGGTACAACCCCCTCCATTCATGAAACTGGAGCGACAATTTACTGGCCACTGAGTGTTTACTGTTTATCAATGAATTAACAGAAATGCAGAATCAGATTTGTAATCTCATCCACACACCACATTGTTCTTACTTGATGAAATCAAATCTTCATCTCCCTCCTCGTGTCCTTCTCTCACAATTCCACTCTGCCCTGGTGTTTTCCTGCAGTCGACCAGCCACACAGACACCCTCTTCAGATCCAGCAGTAAGGCGCTACCAGGAGAGTTGTGACCAGGGGACTCCGGCAGGTTGGAAGGGGACGGACTAGCTCTGTCCTGGTGACCACAGGAAAAATTGTACATAGAATATCATTAGACCAAACATTTGATTACTTTAAATCTCTCTAAATCTCTCATTGATTGGTGCATACTTGTAATATCGCATTTCTCCTGAAGTGTGTCACTGATCACTACTTTCCACAACATTTTCAATCACTTTGCCAAATATTTCAGATGGAAGTGGTTTATATATATATATATATATATATATTTTTTTTTACAAATTTCAAAATTGATAACACTTGGAATGCCCCGTCTTATGTTCAGAATGTTTGATTGAGCATTCATTGGAGTTGAACATCTTTCACCCGAGTTAATCTTAGTTAAATTCTGGGTTAAGTGTCACATAATTAGTCAACTGCTCGCTTAAGTTCTGGGTTCATAAGTGGAGAGATTAAGAGATGGTAGAACAAGGAGAAGAACCGGAATGAGAAGCTCCACCCCCTCTTTCAAGATACGGGCTAAATGTCCCCTCCCCTTCCGAAATGTGACAGATGGTAACACCTGCAAAATCATGATTGGTTCAAATAACCAGTGACACAAAACCTAAACACCAGAACTATTGCTGCTCGTTATCCCACTTTTGGAGCATGTTGAGAAAAATCTCAGTCTCATAGTTTCAGTATTCTTATACAGTACATTTGTAACAGTATAACTTTAGACCGTCCCCTCGCCCATACCAGGGCACGAACCACCACACCCACGAAGCATCGTTACCCATCGCTCCACAAAAGCTGCGGCCCTTGCAGAGCAAGGGGAACCACTACTTCAAGGTCTCAGAGCAAGTGACATCACCGATTGAAACGCTATTTAGCGAGCACCACCGCTAACTAGCTAGCTGTTTCACATCCGTTACACATACATGGAAGAAACCATCAGTTATAGGGGTATTGTGGCATGTAGTAGAAACCTACAGTAAAAAGGTATGGGTGTTGCCTGGTGCAATTTCCGCCCCATGTAACATTGTTTAAGATCCACTTTTCTATGTGACTTGTTACTGTAACAGCAGCCACATCTAAAAATCAACAACATTCAGAAAATGAGTGGAATAAACTGTAATTTACCACCCAAGGATTTCAGCAGTACATTGTACACTACACCATTATTTCAAATTTCATTTTTATATATATTTTATATGTTCGTAAACTTGACACTTTATAATTTTGGTTTTGTAGATCAGTTTTTAGCAGTTTGATTAAATTATAGTAAAATGGATTAACAAATGACAGGAAATATTTTCTAAAGTAATCAATTGAAAAAGACCTAAGTGTTTTGAAACATATTTTTGTGCTTCGAGTTGTGAAAATGTACCATTGGATTGGGCTAGTCATGGGCTAGTGGGAGTGAAGGAAAGTGAACAAGTGCACACTTAGGGAGGACGGAAAGATAATTAGGGATTCCTTAACATATTATGTAGGCAGAGGCGGCGCTAGCGTGAGGGCCATGGGTGTGACTGTTCCTGCAGATGAATCAATAAAATACAAAGGAAAATTATGTGAACATCCCATTATTTAACACTATAAGCATTATTTAACCCTACAAAACATGGCAAATGTATATGATTGAATTAAATCCTGGAATTGGTCTAGGTGGTTGTTGCTTATTTTATAAAGCAATGTACCCTACTGTCAGTATACCTCCTTGAGGGGTCCCCTGGGACTAGTAGCTACGCTGCTGGTGGGGGAAGGAACAGGGTATTTATTTAGTAAGTCATTTATTAAGTGTTAATAGTTTAAATTAAGTTAACACACGGCCAGGACTTGAGGTAGGCCTACTTTAGAAGAATCCAACAATGACGCATTTTGTAGTTTTGTAATTTTACATGGTCTAACATCTGTAGGCAGGAATTAGGAAACAAAACATTCAAAAGAACAGAATAGCATATTCTGAGTTTAAAGGTAGTTTCAGTGATATGATGTAGGCTATATGCACAAAGTAAACAGCATAGTGAGTCAATAACATGGACTTAATAAAGGCAGAACTAGTCACTTTAAATAACGCCGCTTTAATAATGTTTACATATCTCATTACTCATCTCGTATGTATATAGTGTATTCTATACCATCTACTGCATCTTGCCTATGCCGCACGGCCTTCGCTCATCCATATATTTATATGTACATATTCTTATCCATCCCTTTACATTTGTGTGTATAATGTAGTTGTGAATGTGTTAGATTACTTGTTAGATATTACTGCATTGTTGAAATTTGAAGCACAAGCACTCCGCTACACTCGCATTAACATCTGCTAACCATGTGTATGTGACCAATAAAATGTCCTTTTATTTTATTTCCGCAATAACCAAGAACGTTGAACCGCGAGGCTAAACTTCTCCAATGTTTTGGTCCCATGGCTACCATGCTGGAAGAGCATGAAGCATACCCTTTGCACCGATACTGTGAGTGACTGTGTGAGAGCGAAGTCTTGCATCTCGCTCATTGCAATATCTGCGGTGCTGCTTGTGGCATCGTTTTGCTGAGTCTACCTTTAATGTAGCTTATTTTACAGTCACTATGCAATTTAGTATTCATTCTTATAGTAAGAATGAAAACCAAAAAACAACATTTAAGTGAAAAGTAGGCATTAAAAAACGAATTTGTATTTACAATGATAACCCACCGTTCCACGGTAGGCTAACTGGCTTGTTCAGTGGCAGAACAACAGATTTGTACCATGTCATCTAGGGGATTCGATCCAGCAACCTTTCGGTTACCGGCCCAACACTCTAACCACTAGGCTACGTGCCTCCCTAATACAAGTCATTAAAAAATATATATATATATATTTATATATATATATAATTCATAACAGATTTTCTTACCCCTAGCGCCGCACGACTGGAATGGCCGTACATGGCAGAGTTGTTGACAAATATCCAGATTGTAAAAAATAATCAAGACGGTCAATGAAGCCAGTCAACTGGCAGAGTTGTCCCACAAAGTGATTTTTACCACTGTTGATCTACACAGATTTGTATTAACATTTCAAGAGCAAAAAGGAGACGAAGCATACTGGAATTTATTCTGAATGTTTGAAATTGGTGAGTTAACCTGATGTTAGCCAGCATGCATAAGCTCACTGCAGTACAGCTACCTTAAAAAATGTGCTGTTTACGTGTATTTTGTTTTCTCAGCTACAGTAAAAGCAGTTGTGTCCTGTCCGACAGTGAAATATGTCTCTCTCTTACCATAGCTTGGTCTATGGAGTAGCTAGCTAGTGTTGCAAAAGTCCATTGCATTGCATGCATTGTAAGGTAGCAGCGTGACAATTTGGTTTTGAACTCATGTAGCTATGTTTTGTGCAAAAATGTAGGACTGTCATTTGGATGTGAACTAGCTATCGCTAGCCAGCTTCTGTGTTGATGTCAGCTATTGTTGTCTGGTTTTAACTAGATAGCTAGCTAATGGCTGAAGTTATTTGTGTAACAAACCTTCCACAAACAATTACAGCTAGCTACCTTTCTTCGCCTGTAGGTTAGCTAGCTAGAAGCTTTCAGCTGACTGGTGTTAGCTTGCTACAGAGGCTAGCTGCTGGACTGTGGACAGGCAAGCTAATGTTAGCTACGAGCAGCTGTATTGTTGTCAAGCATCCAAGTTGCTGACCAGGTTAGATAAAACTTTTAGATTTGGTTGGAAAGATGTTAGCATTGTCAGAAATACCACAAAAATGTAGCACATTGTTGGTTCTTAATGGACAGAAATGTGCACTATTTTTGATAAATTATAAATGTAATAAAAAAATTGTTGCATCTACAAAGTTAGTCTAACATTTAAGTCCAATGGCCACTTTATGGAAGCTACGTTTTTTGCTATGTAGATGATCATCTCCCAATTAAATCTTTAAAAAAGCAATAATTTGAAAAGGACCTATTTAACTAGCTGGCCTGGCGCATCGTTGCCCGTGAATGGAAATTACTAGGCTAGGAGAGAGCATCTTTAGCCAGGTAGCCTAGGGCAATAAAACAACTAAACGCTTGTACTGTATGAGACCGTTCAGGGAACACGAGGAGGATGGCAATTGGCATTTCTCTACAAGTTGGGTGAGACGGGATTTTTCTACCTGCACGCACACATAGAAATTAGTACTATGGATAGACTCATCGTATTTAGGTTGATCGGACTAAATCATTTTCGGCAGGGTTTGGTTTACAAAAGTCTATTGTGTGCATGCATTGTAAGGTAGCAGCGTGTCAATTTGGTTTTGAACTGATGTAGCTAGGCCATTATTATTATTGATTTTTTATCCAGTCCTATAAATACTCCAAACAGCCTACTCGACCTCTCGGAGGCGTACGCATGGTCCTAAAGCACACCATTAATACATTTAGTATTACATTCCAATGATAAAACTAGGGGGACAAAGATTCAATTTCAGAATGTGGTGGGGACATGTTCACTCAATCCCCAGTGAAAGTTGTCGCCCCTGGTTTTTGGTATATTTTAGTTGTCACTGTAGTAGACTAAGCATAGGTGATTAGATGATGTTGAAATGAAGCGTGAATAGTGGAGGCAGCGCCTGTTTTCTTTTTTGACTTGCAGTAACTCTAAATCAACAGTTGTTTAGTTTCCCGTGTCAGAAACATTCACTTGCTCGACCATTCTGAAGGTCATGTAACTGTTACATGCAACATTTCTTGTGAACTTAACAGGACAGATGTTGCTCTCTAGTTCTATGATGTAACAAAGGTCTGGTTGAATGTATTCTGCCACTGTCTTCTTGTCTCAGCTGAGTCCAGGCATATGAACTAACAGGTTATAACAACGCAATTATCACAACATGTATTATGGCTATTTTTCTGGCTTGGCTTCCCTGGTGATTTTACCCACACACCGCTACTGCAAGGTGTAGGCTTGGCCTCATTATTTCACCAAGGTAAAGTTGGTTTGTCAAAAGCCATTTAAAGTGGTATAAATCAATAACTAATTAACTGTCACGGAAACATAAAACTAGATATTATTTATTCTATAAATGTCTAACACACTTTTACAACCTTTGTTTTGGGGAAAAATTCCAGTTTTGATTTGATAGAGGGCATGTAGTCTATCAAATTTAAATTTCTATCATATCAAAACTGGAATTTCTACTCCAAGCAAAGGTTGTAAAATTATGCTAGACAGTTAATTAATAAATCATACCTAGTTTATGTGACAAACGGTGAAATAATTATTGATTTTTACCATTTTAAATGGCTTTTGGCGAATGTCTGTTGAATGTCCGAATGTGTGAATATAAAACCAACTTTACTTTGGCCTCATTATTTCTCCATGGTTTCTGACTATAGCTTCTCGTTGCCTTGTATCAATCTGTGTGCTTTAGGCTAGTAGGCTACTTTTCTGAAGAACAAAATATGACGTTTTTATTACCACCATTGTTTATTTTGTCCAGTTGTTCAAATGGAACGAATGAATATGGAAGATCAAAGATGATGACTAGACCTAGACATGTTATACACCACAGTAGGAATAGTGTTAATAAAAGCAAACCAAACTTACCCGATTCATCGTGTAAGCTATTCTTTCTTCAGCGTTTCTTCAAATATAAAAACGTGAGAGTTAATCTGTAGCTAGTTTACACTACAGTTACTTTGTCACAGCATTCAGATAAACAGCTAGACCAGAGCAATCAGGCGTCCTTTGAAATGGCACAATTCGACTTAAACTGTGACAAATAAATGTCTGATGTTGGCTAACCTTACTTCAGAAAGATCCTGGATAAGATTTAAATCTATTAAAGTCAATAAAACTTTCAACACCCCATTCAACAAGAATCCTGTTGTCTGTTATCGTCTCACTCTAACCGAGATCCATTTGAAACAACGTCCTCTTCGAGAGTCCAGATAGTTTAAATGTCTAAGGCCCAGTAATGTACGCCTATAAAATACCAGACTGTTTACAGCAGCGCTATCCGTGCAGCGAACCAGAAAAACCTGGTGTACGTTCAATCCGACGTCCTCAGTGGCCATGCAGCATTTTCAACAATGCAACCTCCGCAGTAGTCAGTGCATTACAAGCATTTCGCTACACCAGCAATAAAATATGTATGTGACCAATAACATTTGATTTATAATTATTCCGCTTTACGGAGCAGACCAGAATCAGCGCCGTTGAGAAGGAAGTGGTCTTCTTCTTCTTTAGTGTTATGGCGGTCCGCAAACAATGACTATAGGTGCACTTCCCCACCTAGTGTGTTGGCTGTGTATCAGCCTACTATTCTAGTATTATTAATTCATAACACTGTGAAAAACCAGCTAACCCTGCACCCATTAAAACCTCATCATTATTCCACAACTTTGGCCCTCTGATCCTACACCAGGCCAGCAACCGGAAAGGACGAGATATTATCTTTCAAAACACCTTGGAACTCTTCTGAAGTAAAATATTGCTCTGGATAAGAGCGTCTGCTAAATGACTTAAATGTAAATGTTAAATGTACACCCAATTACTTCTCAACAGCTGCCACCACAACATATATCCAATGTGATTTACATTCTATTCCTGCGGTACGGTTGACAACCATGGCCATGAACACCAAAACAAATAAAAAATACTGAAGCATGTTAAGGTCTTTAAGTTAAAGATCCAGGCAGCCTCTCGTTTTAACAGTAAATTATCAAGGTCACCCCCTCTAGGGAGTGTTCGATATAACGCAGAGACGAAATAGAGTGGAGGCAGGCCACTCTATTTCGTCTCTGCGTTATATTGGCATCGAACACTCCCTAGATTGAGCATTCATTGGAGTTAAACACATCTTTCACCCCTGAGTTAATCTTGGTTTAGACAGAACTAATGTCTCATGAATTAGTCAACCGCTCAATTTAGTTCTGGGTTGATACGTGATAAGAGGAGAGCTTAAGAGACGCTGGAACAAGGAGCTCCACCCTCTTTCAAGATACAGGCCGAATATCCCCTCTCCTTTCCAAAATTCAGAGGACGCCAACACCTGCGAAAACGTGATTTGTCATAATAACCAGAGAGGAAAAACCAAAACTTCTGAACTACTGCTGCTCATTATTATGTAATATTTAGAGCCAAATCCATCAATTATTTGGTTTTACCTTCCACCTGAAATTAAATTAATATCAATGTATACAGTTATCCCCATGTACAATAGAGCCACGTCTCTCTGGTGCCATTTACAGCTTGTTTCTAGCCTAAAGTGTTGCAGAGTTATTCTAATGTTTTTCTGGTGCTAGCAAGCATGCAATGAACAACGTGCTGTTTACATCTATACAATAATTATAATATTAATAATAATTATAATAATGAATAATAATTAATTAATAATAATTTTGCGCGCCCAATTTTTCAGTTTTTGATTTGTTAAAAAAGTTTGAAATATCCAATAAATGTCATTCCACTTCATGATTGTGTCCCACTTGTTGTTGATTCTTCACAAAAAAATACAGTTTTATATCTTAATGTTTGAAGCCTGAAATGTGGCAAAAGGTCGCAAAGTTCAAGGGGGCCGAATACTTTCGCAAGGCACTGTATTTGCTCACCCTTCAGAAAATCAGATCACGACTCAATCCTACGTATTGTACAGATATTCCAGTAATTCCATACACATACTGTCCATAATGTCTATACATCATGTGATGGAAAATGTTATCATGTGAAGAGCAGTCTTCAAAATGTTCATATTGTTATAAATAATCCTTGGTTCCTGGTAAAAATATGAAGGGGGGGCAACATGACCCCATCCTCAGGACCATCTGGCAGAACGGCCAGAATATGTTGAGAAGTTAAGATAGGGGACGGTGCCAGACACATGCTGGAACCAACCCTATGAACTATGACTATGTAACGTGTGGGTAATCAGTAATATAAGAGATCTAATGGGACTGCCCTGAGGGAGATACCTTCAGAACGGTACTTTATGCTTCTTAAGTTTGACTTTGACCTCTAGAGCATGCTGATAATAAACAATGATTCATTTAAGATTGACTGAGTGTCCCTGCGTAGAATTTACACGGCTATCTCATCACATCTATTACAAGACCAAAAGTATGTGGACACCTGCTCATCAAACATCTCATTCCAAATGGATGCGGTCCCCCCTTTGCTACTATAACAGCCTCCACTCTTCTGGGAAGGCTTTCCAATAGATGTTGGAACATTGCTGCAGGGACTTGCTTCAATTCAGCCACAAGAGCATAAGTGAGGTCGGCACTAATGTTAGTCGATTAGGCCTGGCTCGCAGTCGGCGTTGCAATTCATCCCAAAGGTGTTTGATGGGATTGAGGTCAGGGCTCTGTGCAGGCCAGTCAAGTTCTTCCACAACAAACTTGACAAACTATTGCTTTATGGAACTAGTTTTTTTGCAAGGGGACATCATGCTGAAACAGGAAAGGGCCTTCCCCAAACTGTTACCACAAAGTTGGAAGCACAGAATGATCTAGAATGCTGTAGCGTTAAGATTTCCCTTCACTAGAATTAAGGGACAGAACGATGACCAACAGCCCCAGACAATAATTCCTCTTACACCACACTTTACCGTTGGCACTATGCATTGGGGCAGGTAGCGTTCTCCTGACATCTGCCAAACCCAGATTTGTCCACCAGCAGCGAGCCTTACACGGAACCCAAACCGTCTGCCATCATGCGCTATCGTGCATAAATGTATTTTGTCCCCCTACCCCAAACGCAGGTTAAAATATCAAAACAAACTCTGAACCATTACATTAATTTGGGGACAGGTCGAAAAGCATTAAACATGTATGGCAATTTAGCTAGTTAGCTTGCACTTGCTAGCTAATTTGTCCTGGGATATAAACATTGAGTTGTTATTTTACCTGAAATGCACAAGGTCTTCTACTCCGACAATTAATCCACACATAAAACAGCCAACCAAATCGTTTCTAGTCATCTCTCCTCCTTCCAGTTTTTTTCATCTTTGAACTTATAAAAAAAATTCCTGATTGGCAACTACACTTTTACCACGACAACCGGCAAAACACTTTGTCTTTCAATCACCCACGTGGGTATAACCAATGAGGAAA
This sequence comes from Oncorhynchus gorbuscha, assembly GCF_021184085.1. Classification (NCBI taxonomy): domain Eukaryota; kingdom Metazoa; phylum Chordata; class Actinopteri; order Salmoniformes; family Salmonidae; genus Oncorhynchus; species Oncorhynchus gorbuscha. The sequence goes on from NW_025745438.1 coordinate 249,153, forward strand.
TGGCACGTGGGTACCTGTTTCTATAAACCAATGAGGAGATGGGAGAGGCAGGACTTTCAGCGCGATCTGCATCAGAAATAGGAATGACTTCTATTTTAGCCCTTGGCATCACAGATGCCCGTTGGCGTGCGCCATCAGTGTGGGTGCAATAATTGAATAACATGGATTTCTAAATTTATTTTGCGACGCTCGCGCAAGCGATGTGTCCGGTCTGGTCAGCATGTTACACCACTCCAGCCGCGACTTGGCATTGCGCAAGGCAGTGGCGGATTTAGGTATGGGCAGCCCAAGGCGGCATCTTGCCGGGGGCGGCATGGGGCGCCCAATATTTTTTGGGGAATGGTGACATTTGCGTGATCGGTTTTCTATCGCTCATTTGCACTTCACGTCAATGATATCATGTCACTGTGTGGGACTGTGGGTCAATTAACCTTGTCGGAGTGGGCGCCCTGATTCTAGTTTGGGAGCTAGGCAGGCTACTGCCTGGGAAGGTCTCCCACTCAGAAGTACGAGATGGGGGAAGTGGGACGGGGGTAGGTTGACCTCAGGTCTCCCCACTGGAAGCCCGAGGTAGGGGGAGCGGGGGATTAGTCAAATTAGTCACACTATGAAATGCTACCAAATAAACCACAATTCATTCATAATACTGTTAATATATAGTTTCACAGACATATGGTTGCATTTTTTTGTGGTTTGCGAAATCGTTAAGATTAATATAAAACAGTGTTTAAATGCAAATTCAGGGGCACTTCTGAAATATTTTGGAGCACCCCCTGGCATTGGCCAGGATGAGGTGCCATCTACCTTCTCAGCCATACAGGCCTCTTCAGAAATGATCTCGGAGCCTCAGGATGAGGAGCCGTCCACCTCCTCAGCCACACAGGTGTCTCCACAAATATTGTCTGAGGATGAAGACCCATTTGCTTCCACTTCTCCCCAGCAGGATTCTTCAGGTGGGTTTGTGTGCACGCATGTGTGTGTGCATCCCGGCATAACAAACAGAATAAATCATCTCCCTTTCGCAAAGTTTTAAGTTTCCATATTGTAGGTAACAATGATGATTTTATTATTACTGGGTATGTATGTGGGATGTTCCACCACTATAAATGCTGTGAATAACATGTGCTCTCCTTTAGAATCACCTGTAGCAGCATCCCACCAAATTCTGCTGCTGAGGATGAATCACTGTCTACAGACCCTGCTGCTGAGGATGAATCACTGTCTACAGATCCTGCTGCTGAGGATGAATCACTGTCTACAGACCCTGCTGCTGAGGATGAATCACTGTCTACAGACCCTGCTGCTGAAGATGAATCACTGTCTACAGATCCTGCTGCTGAGGATGAATTACTGTCTACAGATCCTGCTGCTGAAGATGAATCACTGTCTACAGACCCTGCTGACTGACAGAATTCAGACACAACTTCCACGTAATATTTAATAACTGAAACTCAACTAACAAAACAACAAACAATCGAACGAAACGTGAAGCTATACGAATAGTGCAGACAGGCAACTAAACATAGAACAAAATCCCACAAACACCAAAGGGAAATGGCTACCTAAATATGCTCCTCAATCAGAGACAACGATAAACAGCTGCCTCTGATTGGGAACCATATCAGGCCACCATAGACATACAAATCACCTAGACCTACAAAAAACCCTAAACAATACAAAAACTAGTGTACCCACCCTAGTCACACCCTGACCTAACCAAGATATCTCTGTTTTCTTTATATTTAAGGTCAGGGCGTGACAGTAACCCCCAAAAGTTGCGGACTCCCGGCCGCAAACCCGAACCTATAGGGGAGGGTCCGGGTGGGCATCTACCCTTGGTGGTGGCTCCGGTTCTGGATGCAGCCCCCCCTCTTTACGCTGATCCCTCCGCCTTTGTAGAACCGGACTGTGGACCGGCGCTGGAGACCCCAGACCTCAGAATTTGTCTTACTCTTCCAGTGACCGTAGCTGAAGCAGAGGAGCTTTCAAAGCTGAAAGCTTTGTGAAAGCTTTGTATGGCTCGCCCAGGGAGCTCGATCCGCGACTGGCTCAAGGTGATTTTAGGCTTGTGTGCGGCTGCTCATCTATGGAAACCCATTTCATGAAACTCCTGACGAACAGTTGTGCCGACATTGAGTTCAGAGGCAGTTTGGAACTCGGTAGGGAGTGTTGCAACCGAGGACAGATGATTTTAATGCGTTACGCACTTCAGTACTCTGCGTTCCCGTTCTGTGAGCTTGTGTGGCGTACTCCTCGATTGAGCACTTACAGTTGACCGGGGAAGCTCTAGCAGGGCAGATATTTGACAAACTGACTTGTAGGAAAGATGGTGGTGCCACGTTGAAAGTCACTGAGGTCTTCAGTAAGGCCATTCTACTGCCAATGCTTGTCTATGGAGATTGCATGGCAGTGTGCTCATTTTTATACACCTGTCCGCAACAGGTGTGGCTGAAATAGCCAAATCCACTAATTTGAAGGGGTGTCCACATACTTATGAATGTACTGTATTTATACTCTGGACTAATATTTATATATTTCTGAATTCCATTCCTTTAGATGTGTGTAACGTTATTGTTGTGTATTGTTAGATATTACTGCACTGTTGGAACTAGGAACACAAGCATTTCGCTATACCTGCAATAAGATCTGCTAAGTATGTGTATGGACCAATACAATCTGATTTGATTTGTTTTCTCAGCAAGATTGAGTTGTGTCCTGTCTGACAGTGAAATATGGCTAGCGTTTACCGTAGCTTGGACTATGGAGTAGCTAGCTAGCGTTGCAGAAGTCCATTGCATTGCATGCATTCTAAGGTAGCAGTGTGGCATTTAAAAAAAACGGATGTACATTTTCCCACAAAACATAGCTACGAGCGGCATTTGGACGTGAACTTGCTATCGTTAGCTAGCTTTTCTGTCGATGTTCAGCTGTTGTCTGCTAGCAAGCTAATGGCTTTAGTTATTTGTGTAACAAACCTTCCATCAACAATTACAGCTAGCTACATTTATTTGCCTTTTCGTTAGATCGCTAGCTACAGAGGCTAACTTTAGCTAATAGCAACTGTATTGTTGCCAAGCATCCAAGTTGCTGACCAGGTTAGATAGAACTATAGATAAATTAGTTAGTTAGATTTGTCTGAAACTTAGTTGGCATTGCCAGAAATGCTACAAAAAGTTATTAATGGACAGAAATGTGCACGCAAGAGTGATACATTATAAATGTAATAAAAACTGTTGCATCTACAAAAGGTAGTCAAACATTTAAGTCCAATGGTCACTTTATGGAAGCTAGTGTCGTTTTAATCCGCTGCAGTCATTTTTACCAAATCGGCGCATAAAATACTGAACACTCACGACTACAATATAATGGAATATAAAACAAAATAATTTTTGTGATTAACATCTTTATCTTAGCAAGGAAGCCAAAGACAACAAAAACTAAAAGTGTGTACTGTATGACTGACTCATAGACCGTTCAGGGAACATGAAAGATGAGGATGGCATTTCTCTACAAGTTAAGGTGAGTCAACATGTTTTTTTCTACTCGCAATGCACACACAGAAATCAGTACCATGGATAGACGCATCATATTTAGCCTAAGTTTATCTAACTAAATCGTTTTTGGCAGGGGTGCAACATTTAGAAGTGGGGGGGGGACAAAAAAAATGCTAATTCAGAATGTAGGGATGTTCCTTGTCCCCAGTGAAAGTTGCATCCCTTGTTTCTTTTTAAATATTTTAGTTGTAGTAATGTAAGCATAGGTGATAAGATGATGTTGAAGTTGAAATTGTGCTTGAATAGTGGATGCAGGGCCTGTTTTCTTTGCGACTTGCGGTAACTAAATCTATTGTTGTTTAGTAGTCCGAAAACGTTGGAAACATTAACTTGCTTGACCATTATGTAGGTTGTAACTGTGAACTTAACAGGACAGATGTTGCTCTCCGGTTTTATGATTTTAACAAAGGTCTGGTTGAATGTATTCTGTCATTGTCTTCTGGTCTCAGCTGTGTCAAGGCTTACTAACAGGTTATATAACAAACAACGCAATTATCACAACACAGGTTGTAATATGGCTATTTTTCTGGCTTGGCTGACGCTTTTACCCACGCACCACTACTGCAAGTTGTAGCTTTGCCCTCATTATTTCTCCATTGTTCTGACTTTACCTGCTGCATTGTCTTGTATCAATCTGTGTGCTTTAGGTTAGTAGGCCAAAGGACAAAAATATCCCACGTGTTTATTACCACCATTGTTTATTTTGTCCAGCAATTCAAATGGAACGAATGGATATGGAAGATCAAAGATGATGAAAAATAGACCTTGACATTTCATACACCACAGAAAGCATATTGTTCATAAGTCAACCAAACTTACCCGATCCATCATGGAAGCAACTGTATTCTTTCTTTAACGTTCCTTCAAATATAAACATGACAGTAAGAATAACGTTACGATACAGTTACTTTCTTTGTCACAGCGTTCAGATAAAGAAAAGCTCGAACACACCTTTTTAAATATAAAACTCGATTTAAATTGTGACAAATAAACGTCTCATTTAGACTAATCCTACATTAGAAACATCCTGCGAAAACCGGTTGAATTATATTTGGTTTGAAAACTAGATAGAGCATGATAACAAAGTACTTCCTGTTGATGCTTTTCAGCTTCTTCTGTGGTGTTTAAAAGGTGCCGCCACCTACTGTATATAGTCATCAACACCTCTCTTCAAGTGGGTGAGGCGGTTTAGGGAGTCATTTATTGTTAGGATATAACTGCTGTATTGCCTCCAATGATATATAGTATGTTAAATTAATGTCAAAACAAATTGGCATGATCCATATATCATGAATCTATTTAAACTTTAAATGATTTTGTATCACGTCTTTTGTGTCATCCTCAATGATTGCAAATGCATTATGTCCACGTGTGGTTGTATTGTTTTTACATTTGCAAGTTACATCAAATTAAAATCAAAACAAATCTAAGGTATTTATAGAAACAACAGAAATAGCTTGCAGCCTCCGCCTGGCTGTGGTTTGCTGGAAGGTGGCAGGCTGAATTTGAGATTAGAGAAATTCCTTGCTATCGTTTTTTCAAATTAGCTCATGGCTGGATGGCTTTCTAGCGCTTATAGCGGTCCTCTAAATGGAAGACACAAAAGCGGCGTGCCAAGGGCTTGTGGCAGTCCTGTGAGTGCAGGCTAAGAAACTTCAATCAAATAAGCCATTTGTTTTTTTGTTGACCAAATTCAACACTCTCTCATTGACCTCCATACAAAAACTCCTTGCTTGGTGGGCGAAAAAAAACTGACAAACACCACCTGCTGGAGGGAGACAGATTTTCCCTTGAGTTGGGCCTCTCACTTTGCCTCTTCCTCTCTGACAACGTTCTCTTCCAGAGTCCAGCTGTGGTTATTGGCTGAGGCCCAGAAAGAGTAGCCTTGTAAATAACATACTGATTACCGATGAGCGATCCGTGCATACATTTTTTGAGGGGGATGAATGCCAGCAAGGCAACAACACAACACTAAACAATACATTAATTGCACTATAACAGTGACAACCGGTTCCCATAAACTATTAAGGCCTACATAAAGCTGTCCCAGCAGAAGAGCTTTCTTTTCAGCACCATGGAGTGAATCATTGTCATGCTACACCTGGCTATCAGCAGAGCCTTGTCTGGCAGTGAAACATTTCATTCAGCCTCATTTACCTCCTTAAAAAAAGGCTGATATGGCTGACTTGCTTTAACAAATGTGGTTTCTACTGACAATTGAGATGTACAAACTATGGCATAATCAATCACATGTATTTATTAAGCCTTTCTTACATCAGCTGATGTCACAAAGACCTGTACAGAAACCCAAGGGGACTGATGAGGAACGATGAGCGGATAAGAGGTAATCAAATTTTGATTAAGACAATGAGCAACATAGTAGTAGTCAACGTAAACATGGGCGTAGTCAACATAACTATTTGTTTAGCACTTCTAAAATGAACAGGAGCAGAATTCAGAACATGGGCCGTTCTTACAGTATTATCCCTGTACACCAAGTCAGAATCATAGGATAAAGAAAGGGGGCATATAAGCAGACAATGAAAGCTTTTACAATATTTGATATTTCTCTGAAAACAGGCTATAGGCTACATGTCAGAACAGTAGGCTAAGTTATGAGGGGGTAAGGGATCAAATTATTAGGGTAAAACACATGGGCTACTAACAGCTTACTACACAACATACATTTAGTATTACTTTCTTAGCTACAGTATACATATCTCCCATATTACATCATTTATGCATATTACATCATTTATGCAGCAGCATACAATACATTTTTGGACTCACTTTGTGCTGTGCTCACTTGAACAGGAAGGTGGCATGGGCAAATTTGTCATCAAAGTCTGTCTTCCTCTGGATTTAAAATACTTTCAAGTCAACTGAAAACTGGGGGAAAAAACAAGGTTGTATCATGACGTCAGTGATCTTCAGATCGGAACTCTAGAAAAAGAGGCCAGAGTTTCTGACTTGGACTTCCGAGGTGGATGACCATTCAACACGTATTTTCCCAGTCGGAGCTTGCGTTTTTCCAGAGTTCCCAGTTGTCTTGAACTCATTGAAGTCTGACATTTCCCAGTTCAGTTTCCAGTTGTTTTAAACGCAGCAGAAGTCCTGCTGGATTGACAGCATGGCCAATATATTCAACAGTTTCTGGCCCACGATGTTGTATGTGAATGTTTATCCTTTTAAGCTTGGAAAAGAGACCAGACTTGGACCACACACCCTCTCCACTGAATAGTAGGCTAGTGATTGCTTTGCAACGCTTGCAGTTATACACTGATTCCTTTCAAACCACTCATTGTTGAATTTGCTATTTCTAACTTGTTGTGTAATGTTTATGTCCAATGGCTGATGAGCACCGATACGTATTATCTATAATTTATCTTCACTCTGCGGTCCGACTCATCCCAAACCATCTCAATTTGGTTGAGGTCAGGGGATTGTGGAGGCCAGGTCATCTGATGCAGCACTCCATCACTCTCCTTCTTGGCAAAATAGCCCTTACACAGCCTGGAGGTTTGTTGGGTCATTGTCCTGTTGAAAAACAAATGATAGTCCCACTAAGCCCAAACCAGATGGGATAGCATTGCTGCAGAATGCGGTGGTAGCCATGCTGGTTAAGTGTGCCTTGAATTCTAAATAAATAAATGTGTCACCAGCAAAGCAACCCCACACCATAACACCTCCTCCTCCATGCATCACGGTGGGAGATACACATGCAGAGATGTTTTAATCAATTACTTTGTAACGTGATTATATTTAGTTTAGTTTCATCTAAAAAGGATAACTTCAATGTTTTACAATTTAAATGTTTCTGATGAATCACTGAGGATGGTCCTCCCCTTCCTCCGGAGAAGCCTCCACTGATACACACCCCCAACAGACACCACCTTACTAATACCTAATGAGCTCAAAAAGGAACAAATCACATAGCCAGATAACAGATGGCTAATTACATTGATATGCTTTGGAATGTCTAGCCAGCGTATCCGGAAAGCTAGCTAGAGTTTGGTTTAGATATACAAATGTAGTTTACTAGCTAGCTAGTTTGTTAGCGACCTTACATCCGATTGTCCTCTTTTCTGCTGCTCTGATGTTGGCTGAATGGATGCCTTCATCTTTGAAATGAATGAAAAAAAGAGGGAAACATTATTTGATAGAAGAGCATTTACTTCTCAATGTTCGACGACGTGGCAACCCAATGAGTTGAGACTTCAGTTCCGTTTTCAAAATCCTCTGGTTCAAAGTTGTGGCTACAAACAAACATTTTAATATTTCTCACATCAACTGGATAAACCTTCACGGGGCGGTTCTCCAAGTCCTGAAATCGCTATGAATTCTGGATATTGTGATTTGCTTACAACCAGAAAATGTAGCAAGCCCGTTTCTACAAGTGAGATAGAGAAACCTTCATAGTTACACTTAGTGAGGAATTTCAACATTTTTATGACACAATATATTCATAACATATTAATGGACATACACTGAGATGACAAAACATTAATGATCACCTGCTCTTTCCATTACATAGACAACAGGTGAATCCAAGTGAAAGATGGGATCACTTATTGATGTCACTTGTTAAAGCCACTTCAAATCAATGTAGATGAAGGGGAGGAGACAGGTTAAAAAGGGATTTTTAAGCCTCGAGACAATTGAGACATGTATTGTGTATGTGTGCCATTGATGTTGAATGTGCAAGAAAAACATATTGAAGTGCCTTTGAACAGAGTATGGTAGTAGGTGCCAGGAGCACCGGTTTGTCTCGAGAACTGCAACCTGAAGGACATCCAGCATACTTGACACAACTGTGGGAAGCATTGAGTCAACATGGGCCAGCATCCCTGTGGAACACTTTTGAGACCTTGTAGAGTCCATTCAAAAAAGAAACTGAGGGTGTTCTAAGGGCAAAGGGGGGTGGGGGCAACTCAACATTAGGAAAGTGTTCTTAATATTTTGTGCACTCAAGTGTATACAGGTAAGTCTGTATTCTAGAGGTCGAAGATCAAAGTTCTGTTGATCTGAATGGACAGCTGTGAATCTAAGCTTTCCAATGAGCAATGATTAAAGGGTAAACATGAGTAATAACCTGTATGCTGACATTGTCATGTGGGTAAAACCCCAATGGGAAAACTGAATGGGATGGAGGGATGAATAGAAATAGTGATAAACACACAGAAAGCTACCATTGATGCAATGATGGAACACATTCAACTCCAGGGACATAGACCTTAAAACAAATCTGAGACATTTTCACCCCAAGTGAGACAAACCGATCACCCTGGCTCATTGACTATAAGGCCTACAGATGAATTCTGTTCATTTTTTATCATTGTGTGTGTATATATATATATATATATATATATATATATATATAAAATTGTACAGGTGTGTATATTTCAATCATTACGTTATTTTACTTTTAGAAGTGTGTATATTGTTAGATATTACTGCACTGTTCAAGCTAGGAACACAAGCATTTCCACACCGGCAATAACATCTGCTAAATATATGCATGTGACCAATACGATTTGAAGATTAGAGTGTATGTTTGTGTGTGTCACGCCCAGACTTTAGATATCCCTGTTTTTCTATATATTTTGGTTAGGTCAGTGTGTGTCCAGAGTGAGTACTCTAGTTTTGTTATTCTAGGGTTTTTGTACATCTATGTTGACCTGATATGGTTCCCAATCAGAGACAGCTGTTTATCGTGGTCTCTGATTGGGGATCATATTTAGGTCGCTATTTCCCTTTTGTGTTTGTGGGATCTTGTCTACATTGAGTTGCCTGAGTGCACACCAGTAGCTTCACGTTTCATTTATTTTTTATTGAGTTTCTCTTTATTAAAAATATGTGGAACTCTATTCACGCTTGATCTACTCATTATGACGAACGTGACAGTGCGAGTACAGGTGAATAGGTGTGTGTGTGTGTGGGTTTGTAATTGGTGGAGGGTGGTATGTGCATTAACATTAGTGAAGTAACACATAAAACATTGGTTTAGGTGTTATATGATCGGTTGAAGTCATTATGTTATTCATTTAAAAAGTTGTTACTCACCTGACTGGTAACGTAACTTATTACATTAAGTGGAAAAGTTATTACGACAACAATTCAACATTTTATCATATTAACCAACAAGATATTACATTTACTGGTTTTATTACATTATAAAATCAAAAAGTTAGTACATTAACCCGTTGTTACAAGACAGCCTACATAGTTCTTTCCTTGACCTCATGAATATTATTATTCAATGCCTCATTGATTTGTTTTAGGATCCTTTTAATGAATGTAGATATACATTTAAAAAATGAAAGTGATGAGTTCTTATTTAGAAGATAATTGATTTAATTTATTGATCAATTGAATAAATGAATATACACCTATTGTTGAAACATTCTATATGGAGACATAATAATATCATGAGTACATGAAAGAAGATACAATTATCAACCCCCCCCCCCCCAGGTTCACTATAACATTTCCTATGATAACATTTATCCATTTAGATTACAATGTGTGATATTACATAGACACAGGGGAGACCTGATCCTAGATCAGAGCTGCATAGTATGCTGCACAGAGGTTACCATGGTGATCAGACTAAGGCAACTGTTTAAGAATGGGAGATGGATATGACTGTTCACTAGATATTTTCTATTGGTCCTTTATTTATGGATCTGAAACCGGTGCTGGAAGGGAGGGAGAGGAAATACGGCATGTTTTTGTTTTCTGGTGTTTTTTTTCTCCTCATTGGCCCTAAATAAACAAAGCTCTTCCCACCTGGACAGACATAAGGTTCCTTCTCCAGTGTGTGTTCACTGGTGTGAATAAAGGGTCCATAACTGACTGAAACTCTTCCCACACTGATCACAGATATAAGGCTTCTTTCTCTCCAGTGTGTGTTAGCTTGTGTTTAGTCAGGGAGAACGTTTGAGAAAAGCTCTTTCCACACTGATCACAGCTATAAGGTTTCTCTCCAGTGTGTGTTCGCTGGTGTCTAGTCAGGGTGGAAGCTCGAGCAAAGCCTTTTCCACATAGACAGACGTAAGGTCTCTCTCCAGTGTGTGTTAGCTTGTGTGTAGTCAGCTCTCCTGACTGATTGAATCTCTTCCCACATTGATCACAGCTATAAGGCCTCTGTCCAGTATGTGTTCGCTGGTGTGTAGTCAGCTCTCCTGACTGATTGAATCTCTTCCCACATTGATCACAGCTATAAGGCCTCTCTCCAGTGTGTGTTCGCTGGTGTGTAGTCAGGTGTCCTGACTGATTGAATCTCTTCCTACACTGTTCACAGCTATAAGGTTTCTCTCCAGTGTGTAAACGCTTGTGTATGGTCAGGCCTCCTGAATTAGCAAAGCTTTTCCCACAATCAAGGCAGGGGTAAGGCCTCTCCCCTGTATGAATTTTCAGATGATATTTTAAGGCATTAGATGCAGTAAAACCCCTCCCACACTGAGAGCAGCAGTACAGTTTCTCTCCAGTATGAATCTGCTGGTGAATTAAGGACCTCAGTCTAGTAAAATTCTTCCCAAAGTCAGAGTAACAGTGGTGAGGTTTCTTCACTGTACTTCTCTGCTGGTGTTTCTTGAGGTGATCTGATCTGAAGAGACTCTTCTCTGCCTCTTCAGCAACATGATGTTGTTGAGGCTCCCCAGATGATAAGTACCTTCCACTGAAAGAGCGATGGTTATGGGAGTCCCCTTTGAAACAAAATACATTGAGTAACTAGGTTTTGGAAATATGGGTCCATAAACAAATAATATAGCAACATACACTCAGCGGACAGTTTATTCGGTCCACCCCCCCTTTCACAAAAATGGATCGCTCCTACATACAGTGGGTCACATGGCGGTGAGTCCATTGACCCATCCAAGCCTGGTGTCAACGGTACAGGCTAGTCGAGGTGGTGATCTGGTGTGGGGAATGTTTTCCAGGCACACTTTAGGTCCCTTGATACCAATTGAGCATCGATTGAACGCTACAACGTATCTGAACATTGTTGCTGAGCAAACCCAATCGAGTATATTTGGGATGAGATGGAACGGGCTGTTGGCAGCATGAAAGTGTAGCCGTCCAATCTGCAGCAACTGCGTAATGCCATCGCGTTAGAATGGACCAACATCCCTGGGGAACATTTGACACCTTGTAGAACCAATGCACCAAAGAATTCCGGCTGTTCTGGAGGCAAAAGGAGGGTCCGACCCAGTACTAGATGGGTGACCTAATAAACTAGTAACTGAGTGTATATTTTTTATCAAATCAACAGAAGTTGCAGAAGCAGATTGTAGTCTAATCCACACACCCCATTGTTCTTACTTGATGAAATCAGATCTCCCTCCTCGTGTCCTTTTATCACAGTTCCACTCTGCCCTGCTGTTTTCCTGCAGTCGACCAGCCGCACCGACACCCTCTTGAGACCCAACAATAAAGCGCTACCGGAAGAGTTGCAACCCGGGGACTCTGGCAGGGTGGAGGGGGACGGACTAGCTCTGTCCTGGTGAACACAGGAAGTATTGTACATAGAATATCATTAGACCAAACGTTCGATTACTTTAGTCTAAATCTATGATTGACAGGAGGTATAAGGATGCACCATTCTCCTGAAGTGTGTCATCGTTCACTACTTTACACATGTACAGTTTATCAATCACGTAGGCCAATTTTTCTAATGGAAGTGGTATATATTTTTGTAATATCCAGTCTGATGTTCAGAACCTTTGATTCAACATTCAGTGGAGTTGAACACATCTTTCACCCTGAGTTAATGATGGTTAACACAGAATTTAAGTGTCACGTAATTGGTCAGGTATTGTGTAACCTGGTGCAATTTCTGCCCCATGCAACATTGCTCAAGATCCACTTTGTGACTTGTTACTGTAACAGCATCCACATCTAAAAATCAACAGCTTACAGTGTATCAACAACATTCAGATAATGAATGGAATAAACTAATTTATTTTAGTACTTTTAAAAAACAACGTAAACTACACACTATATAATTCTGGTTTCGTAATTCAGTTTTTAGCAGTTTAAAAACAAATGACAGGAAAATATTTTTAAGTTTGAAACAGATTTTTGTGCTTAGAGTTGTGAAAATTGTACCAAAGAGAAACACAATTAGATTGATGGAGTCATGGCTAGTGGGTGTATCCACGATATGTTTTATACCAGTCATTTCATTTCCAATCAGTGAAAGGAAGTGAATAAGTGCACACTTTGGAAGGACAGAAAGACAATTAGGGATTCGTTAACATAGTATCTAGGCAGAAGTGGAGCTAGCGTGAGTGCCATGGGTTTGATGTTAGCCTATCATTATTTAACCCTAGAAAACATTTAACACTATACAATATGGTCAATTTATATGATTAAATTAAATCCTGAAATTGGTCTATTAAATAAATGATTCATTTATTTAGTAGGTTATTTATTAAGTTAATAGTTTAAATTAAGTTAAAACACTGCCGGGACTTGAGTTAGGCCTATACAATAAGAATCCAACAATGATGCATGTTGTTTACATTTTAAAAAGTCTAATACATCTGTAGGCAGGAATTAAGAAACATTAGGACACGGAAAACATTCCAAAGAACAGAATATTCTGAGTTTAAACGGAGATTCAGCGATATTATGTAGGCTATATGCACAAAGTAAACAGCTACATTACCGAAATCACCAAAAACGTTGAAGTGCGTGGCTAAACTAACTAGCTTGCTTTCAGCTGACTGTTGTTAACAAGCGAGCTACAGAGGCAAGCTGCTGGACTTTGGACAAGCGAGCTAATGTTATATAGCAGCTGTACAGTTTCCAAGTTGCTGACCCGTTCAGGTAGAACTCTGAGATTTGACTGAAAAGAAATGAGCAATATCAGAAAAGCTACAAAAAAGGTCGCACATCGTTGGTTGTTTGGATATAAATGTGCACGTAACATGTAATAAAACCGGTTGCAGATACAACGTTAAATGTTTAAGTCCAATGGTCACTTTATGGAAGCTATGCTGCTGTTTTAATCCTATGAAAGAATTTCAGCTAAATAGGCACAAGAAATACTGAAAACCCACGACTTTAATATAATGGAATATAACACAACATATAAAATAATATTTGTCCCAATGAAATGGTTTACCAGTGCATAGCGAGATGCGCATCTCAGTTACTTCTCAGGAAGATTAATAATTTCGAAAATGGGTTATTAACTAGCTGGCCTGGCGCATCCTTGACTATGCATGGAAATTAGGCTCGCGAGCCAGCATTTAGCCAGGTAGCCGAAGGACAACAACTACAAGCGTGACAGAGTCATAGACCGTTCAGGGAACATGAAAGAGGAGGATGGCATTAGCGTTTCTCTACAAATTGGGTGCGTGAACATGTTTTTTTTTCTACTTGCACTCACACACAGATATCAGTACCATGGATAGACATATTTAGCTTAGGTTGATCGGACTAAATCTCTGTTGGTATCTTTTAGTTGTCAATTTAGTAGACTAAGTATTGGTGATTAGATGATGTTGAAATGGTGCTTAAATAGTGGAGGCAGCCCCTGTTTTTTTTGCGACTTGAGGTAACTCTAAATCAATATTTGTTTAGAAGTCCGATTATTATTATTTTTTTACTATTTAAAATAGGCAAGTAAATTACAGGCAAAATATTTTGTGCTCTCCGTCTCTGCCTTCTTGTATCGGCTGTGTCAAGGCATATGAACTAACAGCATCAAACAACACAATCACAACACGTAGGTTGTAATGGCATAGGTTTCTGGATTGGCTTCCATGTAAAAACAACATTTGGGCTTATTTCTCCATGGTTCTGACTTTACCTGCTCGTTGCGCATTGTCTTGTATCAATCTGTGTGCTTTAGGCTAGTAGGCTACTTTGCTGAAGGACAAAATATCCCACGTGTTTATTACAATCATTGTTTTTGCCCAGCTGTTCAAATGGAATGAATGATATGGAAGATCGAATATAAACTAGGCCAATACATTTTATACTGTTAATAAAAGTAAACCAAACGTACCCGATCCATCGTCGAAGCTATTCTTTCGTCAACGTTTCTTCAAATAAAAAAAGGACAGTAAATGTGTACCGTACACTAGTTATTCTTTGTCATAGCATGCATATAAACAACAGCCAGACCAGAGCAATCAAACGTAATTTTAAATATCACAGCTCGATTTAAATTGTGACAAATAAATGTCTGATGTAGGCTAATCTTACTTCAGGAAGATCCTGGATAATAGTTTACATTATCTATTAGAGTCAATAAAACGTTCAACACCCTATCCACCAATAATCCTGTTGTCTGTTCGTCTTAACTCTACTCGAGAGTCTGTTGGAACAACGTCCTCTTCGAAAGTCCAGATAGTTAATTGTCTGAGGCCCAGTAAGTGTAGCCTTGTAAATACCAGACGGATTACCGCTGCGCTGTCCGTGCAACGAACCAGTAAAACCCGATGTATGTTCAATCCGACGTCTGCAGTGGCCATGCAGCATTTACAGCAATGCAACCTCCGCAGTAGTCAGTGCATTCATACTTCTTCCGCTTCACGCAGCAGACTCAAAGCTGTGGTGAAGGAAGTGGTCTTCTTCTTCTTTGGTATTATGGCGGTCCGCATACAATTGTTATAGATGCATGCAGCTACGTACTGTATTGGCTGTGTATCAGCCTACTACTCTGTCGTCTGAATTCATTACGCTTTGGGAAAAACCAACTAACTAACTAGTGCTGCACAGGGGTGGAAAAAATACCTAATCGTCATACTTGAGTAAAAGTAAAGTGACTAAAGTAAAAGTTGGAAGTCATCCAGTAAAATACTATTTGATTACAAGTCTTTAGTTTTAAATATACTTAAGTATCAAAAGTGTAATTTCTCAAATTTAATTAATTATCAAAAGTATGAATCATTTCAAATGTCATACGAAGTAAACCAGACAGCTCAATTGTTTATTTTACAGATAGCCAGTGGCACACTACAACACAATTTACAAAGAAATAAGTGTTTCGGGAGTCTCTGACCAGGTAGCCTAGTGGTTAGAGCGTTGGACTTGAAACCGAAAGGTTGCAAAATCCAATCGATGAGCTGACAAGGTACATATCTGTCGTTCTGTCCCTGAACAAGGCAGTTAACCCACTGTTCCTAGGCCATCATTGAAAATAAGAATTAGTTCTTAACTGACTTGCCTAGTTAAACAAAAGGTAAATAAAAAAATCAGAGGCACTAGGGATGACCTCTTGATTAGTGCATGAGTTGAACCATTTTCCTGTCCTGCTTAGCATTCCAAATGTAATGAGTTTTTTTTGGGTGTCAGTGTATGGAGTAAAAAGTACATCATTTTCTATGCATGTGGGTCCTTACTCAACATTGACAGGAGGCTCCAAACAAAAGACGAAAATGACAAAACTCATAAATGGAATGAAATCAACCAAACCTCGTTTCTCTCAAGTGCAGCATAGGTTGTGCGGTCTGCAAACAACGTGTCGACTCCGACAATAATACTGGAATAATTATATTGAATCCATTAACATAAATTACTGTAACCAAAGTAACAAAACATTGCAGATTAGAAATGACAGGAATTAACGTTAGAATGAACTACTGGTGATATGTAATGGGGAAGTGATATCAAACGCAAACAATTCACACAATGAAGTTATGAAACAATGAATGTGCACAAATTGGCAGGAGAGAGAGAGCGTTTTGGAGAGAGAAGAACATAGAGCGCCCAGATGCACAATGGTCAATCCGACATCTGCATTGGCCATGCAGCATTTATGGTGATAAGGCCTCAGTAGAAGTCAGGGAATTCATACTTCTTGCACTTCACAAAGCAGTGCAGAGGTGTTTGTTTTTGCTACAGGATGTGTACATTTTAGAATAAGGCTGTAATGTAACAAAATGTGGAAGTCAAGGGGTATGAATACTTTCCGAATGTATGTATTGTAACAGGCTCACAATGTGGTTGCTTAAGTCCGATTTGGATATATTTGGCTGTTTTCACAGGTAACATTTAAAAGTAGAGAAGTGACTTCTAAATGCTAACTCCAGTTAGTATAAGCTGGTTAGCATAGCTAGCATACAGACATTGGTGGTGATAGTCAATTATTTTTAACTAATGCAGTTGATTGGGGAAAGTAACATTTATTGTTAGGGTTGACATCCATACAAGAATTATACTCTGATTTGTACCTCAATATATTGTGACATACACATATAAACAATAGTCTAAACGTATTATTCCCCCCCATGGCCTTTTCTCCCACATATTTCCATGGCAATTCCATTGTTTTGCTCGAGTTCAATTGACTTCTTTACCGCATCTATGTTCCAAACAGGTTACCATGGTGATCAGACTAAGTCAACCATTTAAGAATGAGAGATGGATATGACTATTCACTAGATGTTTTCTATTGATCCATTATTTAGGGATCTGGAACCGGTGTCGGATAGAGGGAGTTGAAAGACACGTTTGTGCTTTCTGGTGTTTTTTCATTGGCCCTAAATGAACAAATATCTTTCCACATACACAGATATAAGGGTTCTTTCCAGTGTGTGTTCGCTGGTGTCTAGTCAGGTTCCCTGACTGACTAAAACTCTTCCCACACTGATCACAGCTATAAAGCCTCTGTCCAGTGTGTATTCGCTGGTGTCTAATCAGGTTCCCTGACTGACTAAAACTCTTCCCACACTGATCACAACTATAAGGCCGCTTTCCAGTGTGTGTTCGCTGGTGTGTAATCAGATCTCTTGACTGACTAAAACTCTTACCACACTGATCACAGCTGTGAGGTGTTTCTCCAGTGTGTGTTCGCTGGTGTGTAGACAGGTTGGAAGCTCGAGCAAAGCTCTTCCCACACTGATCACAGCTATAAGGCTTCTCTCCAGTGTGTGTTCGCTGGTGTCTAGTCAGGGACGAAGCGAGAGCAAAGCTCTTTCCACATTGATCACATTTATAAGGCTTCTCTCCAGTGTGTGTTCGCTGGTGTGTAGTCAGGTCTCCTGACTGAGTGAAGCTCTGCCCACACTGATAACAGACATAAGGTTTCTCTCCAGTGTGTATGCGCCGGTGTATAGTTAGATTTTCTGAAAGAGAAAAGCACTTTCCACACTGATCACAGCTATAAGGCTTCTCTCCAGTGTGTACACGCTTGTGTATGGTTAGGGTTCCTGCATTAGCAAAGCTTTTCCCACAATCAAGGCAGGGATAAGGCTTCTCCCCTGTATGTATTCTCAGATGAGATTTTAAGGTGTTAGAAGCAGCGAAACTCTTCCCACACTGTGAACATCTGTACGGATTCTCTCCTGTATGGATTCTATGGTGTAACTTAAGACCTCCTGGACAGGTGAAACTCTTCCCGCACTGAGAGCAGCAGTATGGTTTCTCTCCGGTGTGAATCCGCTGGTGAATAATGAAGCCACTCCTTCTAGTGAAACTCTTCCCACAGTCAGAGCAGCAGTGGTGAGGTTTCTTCCCTGAACCTCTCTGCTGGGGTTTCCTGAGTTGTTCTGATCTGTAGAGACTCTTTTTTGCCTTGTCAGCAACATGATGTTGAGGCTCCCCAGATGATAAGCCCCTCCCACTGAGAGAATGACACTTAGGGGGGGTCCCCTGTGAAGCAAAGACATCGAATAACTAGGTTTTGCAATGCATAAACAAATACGACCCTCAGTATAAACATAACTGCCAAAATAAAAGGGAACACTTGAGGAAATGAGGGTTCTGGCGGCTCTTATGGTGTTGGGTAAATTTTCCTGGCATGCTTTAGATCCACTCAACCACTTAGAGGGCAAGGTAAACGCCAATAAATGCAGAGCCATTGAGTGTTCACCTTCAACCTATGGTTGATGACAATGCCCCCATCCACAGGGCATGAGTGTTCACTGAATGATTTAATGAGCATTAAAAAAAACATAGTTATTACTTTAACTATTGTTCCCTGAAGGAGGGAAACAAGGTACAGCTATAGGGATTTCACGTACTAGCGCCCTCTACTGAGGAACATTAGAATCACGCTTGACAAGGCCAATGAACACCGGGCCGCACCAGAAGTCCCACCTTCTCATGTGATAAAACCAAGGTACGGAGTCATTCCTTCAATTCAGTACCGCTCTTAATCTGAACATGGCGGTGTGAGGACAAACAACTGTTGTACTTTGTTTGCCTCTTTCATTGAACATTAGTTTTAGTCATAACTGTAGGTTCCCTTTTAGTCCGGAAACTCAGGGGATCTGAAATCACGACTCAACCCAACACCAAATTAAATGGCCCACGGCAGACCACCTAGGGTTCCAACCCAACAAGAAACCTGTGGCATCTGGGTATATTGCAAAACTGTGCACTGTCTTTCAATGATCCTCTCCCGTCCCAGCCATAAGAACACTGTGGGCTACGCTGGGGCAATGACATCCAAGCGATAAAACCTCACAAAAGTGTGTGGTGATGCACAACTGGCCGCAGCACAAATATCCATCGCCAATGAGTTGGAGGTGAACCAAACACATGGGTGGCAGGGTAGCCTAGTGGTTAGAGCGTTGGACTAGTAACCAAAAGGTTGCAAGTTCAAATCCCCGAGCTGACAAGGTACAAATATGTCGTTCTGCCCCTGAACAGGCAATTAACACACTTTTTAACACACTTGTTCCTAAGCCGTCATTGAAAAGAAGAATTTGTTAAGTAAAAAGGTAAAATAAAAAATGGCCGATAGGTCTACAAGTTCAGAACCATAAAATGCCTGTTAAAGGGATGCAGGTCTAAAATGGGACAAAGTCCAGCCCCTCCTATAAAGTGCCATCTGAAGTGGAAACTTGTGGACTGGGAGAATGATTATTTTTCATGCCTCTTGACAACCCGAGTGTCTGACCGTGGGGAAGAGGCTCTTCATTAAGCTCACATCTGGAAGAAAATGATACCCGTGAACACCACAGAACTAAGGTGTTTGAGTTTCAAAGTCTGCCTGAAGCACGGTCTACTCTGGGTTCAGGGGGGGGGGGGCAGGGACCCACCCAGATTGGGGTGGTACCCACTTGAGGGGTACCGCTTTCCCAATGAAAATAGGTGCGCGGGAGCTGCTGCTTTCCCCACTCCGCAGAGGGACCAGCTTTCACTTTACATTTAGGAGTGAAATGGAGCCTGTGCCAAGCAGACTGACACTGTTCTTGAGGGAACAGGAGCAGACTTGGGTGTAGATCCGGAAGTCAGGGCAGCCAGCTTACTGCCGGGCCTTTGTCTGCAAATCCTCTCGAAGATAGTCCTGCCTTGGCAGAAAAATACTTCAGAGGAAGGAAGCCGTGAAGCACCGTGTCCTGCATAGATGTCAAGGCCAAACCGAACAACCCGTAGGAGAAAGTGCCTCTGCCTGTCCAGCTGGTCTCTCTCCGGCACCTAAGACAAAGTCAACCAGAGGTGGCGCTCTTCCATCACTGAAGCCCCCCATGCTTCTCCCGAATGCTGACAGTGCAACGGGAAACATGCGCAACACGAAATCGGCCATAGTAGGACTCATCTAGGAGCTCTGTGTGGGGATCCCCACAGCCAGGGCTGCCAACAGCTCAGTTTGGTAAATCTGCAGCATTGTGACCATGTTCAGGGACTGGGTCCTGGTACACCTTGTCAAGCTGCAACCCTGAAAAATAACGATACCTATTTGGAAGGGATGTGTTGGAATTAGCCATCCCTTTGTTAGCCAATGAGGCTAGGTAGACAGCTAGCTTCCCATCCAATGGAGGCATTGTGGCAAGCCCCGCCCCCTCCATACCCATGAAGTGTGAATACCCATGCAGCATAAGCTTGGCTGAATGCAGCTGAGTCTGAGGTGTATCCTACGAAGCAGGGTTGAGGTTCTGGTGACGCTACGCAATGCACTTCCACACGGTCTCCGTACTGCTTGTTGCTTCTTGAATACCTGAAACGTTTTTGCTTTTGGATCTTAACCATTTAAATCAAAGTCTGTGTTTAACAAGTTTACCAAGGTCTTAGTTTCTCCTCACACAACTTTAACCTGGACATAGATCTGCAGGACTTTGTCCCCCCCGAAGAAAGTTAAGTTATGCCTTCTTATTGCAGTCGCTGTACTCTTAATATAAAGGATAACTATTGCCTTATGGTGAGTGTAGCCGAGTTGCTCGGCTTCAGACGCAATCGTGCAAGTGTGGGAATTAATGATTCAGCGTTTGTGCCACCAGTAAATACAGGTAGTAGTGTTAAACCCCCTTCACAGTCCCCGCAGCCAAACAATGTTCTCATGGCTTCTGGGGAAAAATATATTTTGGCATGCTCAACCGGTGTCGCTCATTCAGCCGATAGAGACTTAACTGGTTTTCCCCACTAAGTAACGAGTCGGAGTTAGAGCCTTCTCAGGTCTCTCCTCCACCCGTTACAGGGTCTGAGCCGCCAAAGCATCCCATCATTAGCTCTGACAAATTGAAAACCCTAGTCATTGATGATTCCATTACCCACAATATCAGACTTAAAAATAATTATCCAGCGATCATACATTGTTCACCAGGGGGCAGGGCTACCGACGTAAAGGCTCATCTGAATATGGTGCTGGCTGAGGCTAAAACTGGCAAGTGTAGATGGTAGGCATCAACGACGTTGGGATGAAACAGTCTGGTTACCAAGTGTAACACAACTTCAGCGTGTAACTTAGCTAAAAAGATGTGTTGGCATCAAGTAATTGTCTCTGGCCCCCTCCCAGAACCAGCCAGACACCACGTCGCCAACCAAACAGGAGCCCTGCACGATGCCAAAAGAGATATCAGCTGGCTCTATATCACTATGCTGGGAGGATAGCACCATCTGATCTCACCACGAGCCCAGGTCCACCCCTGCATCCCGCAACTCAGACTACGCCAAGGTACAGGCGCCCAGGGGAGGAAAATCACACTCGTTACCACAAAGCCTTCTATGGAAGGTGACACGTTTCTCTAAAGTGCTTAAACGCAACCGGCAACAGTGGTCCCATGAGCCAGATCAATCCAGGGCAGCCCGAGCAGCCATCCAGCAGAGACATACAAGACTAAACTCGTGAGTATTATTCAAAGACATGGTGAAACCGCATGATTGTGGGCAAGGTCGTGAACTCAAACCCGGCTTAACAACCTTCATAGACTCGTTCGTATTAGCCATCTTCCTTACAACCAGTTAGCCACGCTAAAAAGCCACAAGAATAACTAGCAAACATTTTGGTAAGAAATTTCACAAAACTAGTTACCAAACTTTAACGCACAACTTCCAGAAGGATAAGCATAGTTAGTGGGACAGTTAAGTTTTAATAAATCCTGAAATTGCATTTCAATCTTTGTTTAGAAGAAATGTGTGAGATTGTTCTGCTCAGCTCGAGATGAAGACAGGAAGAAATTGAAGCAATGACTCCGCGCCTTGGTAGGCAGGGACTCCACTGAAGCACAGGGTATATTGGCCTTGTCAGGCGTGACTAATGTTCTTCATTAGAGTGCACTAGCGCTCAAACTGCCCACAGGGTATATTGGCCTTGTCAGGCATGACTAATGTTCTGCAGTAGAGTGCACTAGCGCTCAAACTGCCCACAGGGTATATTGGCTTGTCAGGCGTGACTAATGTTCTGCAGTAGAGTGCACTAGCGCTCAAACTGCCCACAGCTGTATTGGGCCAAGTTTCCTGACTGAAAGGGAACAATGCAAATCATACACCCTGGCTGTTTGTTACCAGATCTCAACCAAATGGAACACTTATGAGATTTCGGAGCGGGAACCTCAGACAGCGTTTTCCACCACCATCTAAAAAACACCAAATCCTTGAATTTCTGGTGGAAGAATGGTGTCGCATCCCTCCGATAGAGACACTTGTAGAAACTATGCCAAGCCACATTTAAGCTGTTCTGGTCTATTAAGGCACTATGTTGGTGTTTCTTTTGGTAGTTACCTGTATATATATTGTTTATCAATCAATGAGCAGTTAGAGAAGCAGATTATAGTTTAATCAACACACATTGTTCTTACTTGATGAAATCAAATCTCCATCTTCTTCCTTCTCATCCTCCTCGTGTCCTTTTCTCACAGTTCCACTCTGCCCTGGTGTTTTCCTGCAGTCGACCAGCAGCACAGACACCCTCTTGAGACCCAGCAGTAAGGCGCTACCAGGAGAGTTGTGACCAGGGGACTCTGGCAGGGTGGAGGGGGACGGACTAGCTCTGTCCTGGTGAAGACAAAGTATTGTACATAGAATATCATTAGACCAAACATTTTATTACTTTAGTGTTTAGTCTAAATCTCTCTACAACACTGTTCCAAAAAGATTCCAAGAACACAGGATGAGATGTTACTATCCTTTGTGCAAGCACTTCCAAGAGTTAATGAACAGTGAGCGTGGTGAAATTTGGGGAGCGCATCGTCAGTAGTGTACCTTTGGTTCCTAGGGTGTTTCGGCCTTTCACACGATACACCCTCCTCAAAGGCGGCCAGCGACAGGGTGATCAATCCTACGCTTGCGTCCCATTCCCAATTAGTCATAGGAGTTGCCTTGTTGTTGATAGCAAACATCCCATGGGACTATGCATGGCAGGGGCGTCCTCCTCCCTGAGTCAATCATTGTTGACCGCATACCTCCTGGCCCTCTCACTTCGGGGCCCAGCTGGGGTCTTTCCTCTTCATCCAGAGCCACTGACTGCTGCCTTCTGCCGCCTCTGATACAGCTTTGATTGCCGAACGCTGGCTCTGGCCCTTAATTCCCAGGTCTCTAAGCAGTCTGGTTGTAGATGTTGCCACAAAACCTCTGCAGCCCACCTCCACTGGTCGGACTTCTGTGTTCCAGCCATGATGCCGTGCTTCGGCAGCTAGATCAGCATAGCGCAGATGTTTTCGCTCATAAGCCTCATCTACTGAGTTTTCCCAGGGTACTGTGAGCTCAATGATGAAGACCTTATTGAGTGAACGGGACCAGAGCACCATGTCAGGTCTTAGGGTGGTGGTTGCGATCTCCGGAGGAAACACAAGTTGCCGGCCAATGTCAGCTAGCATTTTCCAGTCGCGGGCCAAGCGCAGCTGGTCTCGCTCTAATGGTGTAGAGCCGCTCTTCGGTGGTTTAGCCCCTTCGCGGACAAAGTTTGTCCGTAAGGAGTGTGATGCTGCTGTGGGTGGTAGGGAGTTGGTGGCAGCTCGCTTGTCCTCCAGGGCGGACGCAAGGTTTTTAAGGACTTGGTTGTGACGCCAAGTGTAGCGTCCTTGGGCGAGGCTTGTTTTACAGCCTGTGAGAATGTGCCTGAGGTTGGCTGGCATGGAACAGAGGGCACAGTCCGGATCTTCACCATACCATTGGTGAAGATTAACTGGTGTTGGAAGGACGTCATATGTTGCTCTGATGGAAAAGCTCAACCGCCTCGCTTCCATGGCCCACAGATCCTTCCAGCTGATCTTCCTCTTCTCCACACTGTCCCATCGAGTCCACTGTCCCTGTTTGGCAAGAGAGACTGCCTTGGCCCACCTTGCAGCCTCCTCCTGATGGCGTACTTCCTGCACTACCATCTTCCGCCGCTCTGGTGCAGTGGCCTTACTCCAAGCAGCACGGCTAGTTAGCCCAAGGCCTCCTCTCCCTTGCTGAACATGACCCACAATGTCAGCATGTCTGAGGGCTGCTGTTGCCTCCTGGACTGCTTTTCCTGGCCTCCATTTGCGCCCAGTTGCCAAGGTCGGCGCGTTGTTGCTCACCACTGGGTCTCGAGATTCATTCAGTGTCATTTGGAGCCTGGTTTTTGCACACTTGAATTCCTCTGTTAGACTGGTGAGGGGCAGCTTGAGGACACCATCTCCATAGAGGCCTATGGTGGTAAGGCATCGTGGAACTCCAAGCCACTTCTTTAAGTAGCCTGTGACTCCTCTTTCCATCTTCTCCACTGTTGAGATTGGAACCTCATACAGTGCTAAGGGCCACAACACCCGGGGTAGGAGACCAAACTGCAGACACCAGGCCTTTAACTTTCCAGGTAGCTGGGTGTTGTCGATGGACTGTAGGCTACTACTGATGTCTTTGCGCAGCTGTTGCACCTGGTCTTTGTCCTTCAGGCTTTCATCATACCACCTTCCAAGGCTTTTTACCGGCTGCTCAGACACTGTTGGGATTTGGTCATCTCCGATGAAGAATTTCAGGTCAGAGAGTACTCCCTTCACAATCGAGATGCTGCGTGACTTGGATGGTTTAATCTTCATACGGGCCCAGCTGATGTTCTCCTCAAGTTTTCTGAGCAGTCTCCTGGTGCATGGGACAGTGGTGGTCAATGTTGTAATGTCGTCCATGTAGGCTCTGAGTGGAGGGAGGCGGAAACCAGAGTCGACTCGCTGTCCACCAGCAACCCATTTTGAGGATCTGATGATAACCTCCATTGCCATTGTGAATGCCAACGGAGAAATGGTACATCCCGCCATTATACCTACATTCAGGCACTGCCATGAGGTGGTGAACTCTGAGGTGGTGAAGCAGAACTGCAGATCCTGGAAGTACGACTTCACCAGGTTTGTGATGGTGTCCGGTATGTGGAAAAATCTGAAGGCAGACCACAGGAGTTCATGGGGCACAGAGCCAAATGCATTGGCGAGGTCGAGGAAGACTACATGGAGGTCCCTTTTCTCCACCTTGGCCATTTGGATCTGATGCCAGATCATGCTGGAATGTTCCAAGCAGCCAGAGAACCCTGATATTCCTGCCTTCTGTACAGATGCATCGACGTACGTATTCCTTTGTAGGTACTCGGCCATCCTCTGGGCAATGACCCTAAAGAAGATTTTTCCCTCGACATTCAGTAAGGAGATTGGGCGGAATTGGCTGATGTTCACTGCATCCTTCTCCTTAGGGATCAGGACCCCGCCTGCCCTACGCCACACTTTGGGTATTATCTTCTTCTGCCAAGCTGTTCTCATAAGCCTCCAGAGGAACCTCAGGACGTCTGGTGTGTTCTTATACACTTTGTACGGGACTCCATTTGGCCCCGGGCCTGATGCTGTTCTTGCCCGTCGAACTGTGTCTTCCACCTCTTTCCATGTCGGAGGGCTGGTCTCAATATGATGTTCCGGGGTTCAATGGGTGGGATATCTGATGGGATGGCCAGATGTTCATGTCGCTTTGAGTCAACGTTTGTTATTCTCAGGTGCTCCTCTAGGTCTTTCTTTGTTGTTTTTAGAGCTCCACTTTTTTCTTTTGTGAAGAGACTTTTAAGGAACTTGAAGGGATCTTTATAGAATCGAGTTCTAGTTTGTTCTTTTTTCCTTCTGCGTTTCCGTAGGTTCTCTGCTCTACGGAGGGATGCTAACCGGGTTTTGATGTCAGCTTGAAGTGCCTCTATGCCCTCCTTTTCCACTTCCGAGGCCTTCTTCCACTGTTTCTTAAGCTGCCGCCTTTCTTGAACGAGGCGCTTGATTTCTTGTTGCCTTCTGGAAACTGGTGGGGTTGGAACATTTCTCCCGCCTTTTGCCTCTTCCACTCCAAATCTTTCTGTCCCGTACTCATAGATGATGTCCCCCATCCTCTCCAACTTCTTCTCCACTGTGCCTCGAAGTTTCTCGAGGGTCAAGGTAAGGTCAGTATTCACTGTTTCCCACAACTTCTTGTCACTGGCGCCAGGCCACTTCACATACGGTCTGTGCCCTGGTAGTCTCCTCTCGACTGCAGGTCTGGGAGGCTGGGTGAGTTCCACTCCTGTTGTTGGTTCCACCTCAGTTGCTACTTCGGTGCTTGAGTTTACGTCCTCCATGACAGTGGTACTGATGCACTGCAAACTATGGTTTGCGTCCAGTTGCTGTGCTTCATTCGACTGATTTGATCGCTTTCGCAGAAAGTAATCAATGCGAGTTCCTTGTCTCTCTTTACCCAAACACCCCTTCTTCCCCTGGTGGATCCTCAACCCATGGTGTGATGTAACTTTCCTCCAACCACAGACACATACCTGCATCTGTTTATGGCCCACTGTTGCAGCAGAACTTGTGACAGTTGCTGTGGTGTTCTCTTGTGCTGTGCTCTCATTACTCGTAGTCGTTTCCAGTCCAGTCGTTACCATGTTGTCAGCCGATGATGCAATTGAGAAAAACTGTAATGGCACTTACTAATGAAGTTTGTAGTATTGACTGTCCCCATTTTACCACTATAGCCGTGTTTACCATAGTCAAATCTAATTGTATTGGTCATAGGCGCCGAATACAACAGGTGTAGAAGTTTATACAAACAAGTTTTAATGACTCCAACATAAGTGTTTCAACCACTCCACAAATGTCTTGTTAACAAACTATAGTTTTGGCCAGTCGGTCATCTACTTTGTGCATGAAAAGTCATTTTTCCAAAAATTGTTTACAGACAGATTATTTCACTTATTTTCACTGTATCACAATTCCAGTGGGTCAGAAGTTTACATACACTAAGTTGACTGTGCCTTTTAAACAGCATGGAAAATTCCAGAAAATTGTCATGGCTTTAGAAGCTTCTGTTAGGCTAATTGACATCATTTGAGTCAAATGGCAGTGTATCTGTGGATGTATTTCAAGGCCTACCTTCAATCTCAGTGCCTCTTTGCTTGACATCATGGGAAAATCAAAAGTATTCAGCCAAGACCCCAGAAAAAAGCCATAGACCTCCACAAGTCTGGTTCATCCTTGGGAGCAATTTCCAATTGAAGGTACCACGTTCATCGGTACAAACAATAGTATGCAAGTATAAAGACCATGGGACCACGCAGCCGTCATACCGATCAGGAAGGAGACACGTTCAGTGTCCAAGAGATGAACGTACTTTACATTTGGTGCAAAAAGTGCAAATCAATCCCAGAGCAACAGCAAAGGACCTTGTGAAGATGTTGGAGGAAACGGGTACAAAAGTATCTATATCCACAGTAAAACGAGTCCTATATCGATATAACCTGAAACGCCGCTCAGCAAGGAAGAAGCAACTGCTCCAAAACCACCATAAAAAAGCCAGACTACGGACATAGGGACAAAGATCATACTTTTTGGAGAAATGTCCTCTGGTCTGATGAAACAAAAATAGAACTGTTTGGCCATAATGACCATCATTATGTTTGGAGGAAAAAGGGAGAGGCTTGCAAGCCGAAGATCACCATCCCAAACGCGAAGCACGGAGGTGGTGGCATCATGTTGTGGGGGTACTTTGCTGCGGGAGGGACTGGTGCACTTCATAAAATAGGTGGCATCATGAGGGGAAAGTATGTGGATATATTGAAGCAACATCTCAAGACATCAGTCAGGAAGTTAAAGCTTGGTCGCAAATGGGTCTTCCAAATGGACAATGACCTCAAGCATACTTCCAAAGTTGTGGGAAAATGGCTTAAGGACAACAAAGTCAAGGTATTGGAGTGGCCAGCACAAAGCCTTGGCCTCAATCCTATAGATTTTTTTTGGCAGAACTGAAAAAGCGTGTGCGAGAAAGGAGGCCTATAAACCTGACTCAGTTTCACCAGCTGTCAGGAGGAATGGACCAAAATTCACCCAACTTCTTGTGGGAAGCTTGTGGAAGGCTACCCTAAATGTTTGAAGGTTTCTGGCATGATGGTGTTGATGTGAGCCATGACCAGCCTTTCAAAGCACTTCATAGCTACAGACGTGAGTGCTACAAGTTGGTAGTCATTTAGGCAGGTTACCTTAGTGTTCTTGGGCACAGGAACTATGTTGGTCTGCTGAAAACATGTTGGTATTAAAGACTCAGACAGGGAGAGGTTGAAAATGTCAGTGAAGACACTTGCCAGTTGGTCAGAGCATGCTCGCAGTACACGTCCTGGTAATCTGTCTGGACTTGCGGCCTTGTAAATGTTGACCTGTTTAAAGGTCTTCGGAGGGCATAGCGGGATTTCTTATAAGGTTCTGGGTTCCAGTCCCACTCCTTGAAAGCGGCAGCTCTAGCCTTTAGCTCAGTACAGATGTTGCCTGTAATCCATGGCTTCTGGTTTGGGTATGTACGTAGTCACTGTGGAGACGACGTCGTCGATTTACTTATTGATGAAGACAATGACTGATGTGGTGTACTCCTCAATGCCATCGGGAGAATCCCAGAACATATTCCAGTCTGTGCTAGCAAAATAGTCCTGTAGCTTAGCATCTGCTTCATCTAACCACTTTTTTATTGACTTCCTTTCATTTTTGCTTGTAAGCAGGAATCAGGAGGATAGAATTATGGTCAGATGTGTAGAGTAAAGGTGTGTGTGGAGTAAAGGTGTTTCTAGATTTTTTTCTCCCTCTGGTTGCATATTTAACATGCTGATAGAAATGTGGTAAAACAGAAGTTTCCCTGCATTAAAGTCCCCGGCCACTAGGAGCGCCGCCTGTGGATGACCATTTTCCTGTATGCTTATGACGAAATGCAGCTCATTGAGTGTGGTCTTAGTGCCAGCATCAGCCTGTGGTGGTATGTAGTCAGCTACCAAAAATACAGATGAAAACTCTAGGTAGATAGAGTACCTCATGATATGCTCTAGACCACACTAACTCAGGCGAGCAAAACCTCGAGGCTTCCTTAGGTGTCATGCACCAGCTGTTGTTTACAAATATACATAGTCCATCACCCCCTGTCTTACCAGACACCGCTGTCCTATCCTGCTGATACAGTGTATAACCAGCCAGCTGGATGTTGATAATGTCATCATTCAGCCACGACTCCGTGATGCATAAGATATTAGTTTTGAATGTCCCATTGGTAGTTTAATCTTCCTTGTAGGTTGTTGATTATATTTTCCAATGATTGCACATTCGCTAGTAGAACGGAAGGCAGAGGTGGTTTATTCGATTGCCTACGAATTCTTAGAAGGCAACCCACTTTTTCTCTGTCTTCACGCAAATGCCAGGGATTTGGGCATGTTCCCGGGAAAGCAGTATGTTCTTCATGTCAGGATCATCAGACCCGTTAAAGAAAATAAGAAGCTAATATTCACTGTTCTGATATCCAGCAGTTATTTATTTTCAGTCAAAAGAGACGGTAGCAGCAACATTATGTACAAAATACGTTTTATTTTTTTCTTTAAATACTTCAACTGTAATGGCACATACTACATAAGTTGTTACTATTAATTGTCCCATAAGACATTGTACCACTATAGCCTAGTTACAAATAAATGTATGTGTACTATAATAACTTTGGAAATAGTGGCATGTTTTTATCCATATTACTGTAGGGGAGAGTGTTGAGCCGGCCTTGTTTCTAGGAAACCATACACAAAATTATTAATTTGACCAAATATTTAGGAAGAGGTCATCATTTCATAGAGTCTGTGAAGAAAGAAAACACATAAAAAAAAGTGGTAAGCAAGTTGGGTCCAAAAAACTGAATTTGGCTTAGAGGTTTCATGGTGCTTGTATCTCAATCTTAAGATTGTTCTATACATAAATTGGGGTCTTAATAAGCGTTGAGTTCCTAAACCTAGTATGAAAATGCATCCTTGTAGCTATGTGGGCTTATAGAGTCAACATCTTTGCCTTGGGTAAGTTGAGTCAATGGCACACCTGTTTTCTTCCCAGGTGTAATGCAAGGTATTATCGCTGGGATATGAGGTAACAACAGGGCTTAGTCTATGCTAAGTGTTTAAAAAGTACAATGTTTGTGTTAGGTGTTAAACCTGTGTTAAATAATTGTGTTGTTCCTCAAGCAAGGAAGGGGCCGATGACATCAGTAAAGTGTGTACTTCACTGTATCTACAGTTGGGATATTGCTTTTCAACAATAACATTTATTTAAAAAAATAAAAATCACCAGAGGACTACTTTAAAGTGTGGGAGAGTGGGGTAAGTTTAGCAATGTTTTACATTCAGCATCACTACTTCAAGGGAAATGGTATTCTTTCTTTATTTTTCAACAATTTTTACGGTATAGCCAATTTAGATGGTTGTCATTAGTTACCACAGCCACAAATGACCTCTTCCTACATATTTGGTCACACAATTTTGTGCAAAGTTTCCTATAAACAAGGGGTGGCTCAACTTTACTGGAGTAAAAATTGTCAAATGTAATGTATAAATAAAATGTACTTTTTACTCAATACATTTTCCCTGACACCAAAAAGTACTAGTTTACATTACTGTTTACATACATCTTGTCAGTTCTCTGTTCTGCCCTGCGTGGTATTACAGTGAGCCCGTATATACGAAAGTTGCATTTGCCATTTATTACTTAGCTAATAAAAAATACATAGTATAAAATCGGTGACTCATTGTAATATTTATCCTGATACCAGATTTGAATTTACGCGACTCTAACAATGCTTAGCAGGATAGTATATTTAAGACCAAATACTTTTACTCGGTGACTTTCACTTTTAGCCGAGTCATTTCTACAAAGATATCTTTACAAGTATGATAATTTAGTACATTTTCCACCCCTGTCTAGCAAACGTTAGCTGTTCAAGTGGAACACATGGAAGTGGACGATCAAATGTGAAAACCAGGCCTAGATATTTCCAACACAGTAGGTCTATATTGCTAATAAAAGGCAACCAAACTTACCCGATACATTGTTGACGCTATTCTTTCTTCAACGTTTCTTCAAGAAATGTGTACGCTATAGTTACGTTGTTTGTCACAGCGTTCAGATAACTATTATGGCATTGTCGCAGGCAATTCCAGTCTCAAGTCTACAACTGAAACAGCTAGATCAGAGCAATCAAACGTCTATTTAAATATCAAAACTGGATTCAAATGTATGTAGGCTAATCTTACTTCAGTAAGATCCTGGATAAGATTTTACCTGAGCTATAAAAGTCAAGAAAACATTGAACAACATCCCATTCACCATTAATGACATGACATAGACAATGACATAGATATTAGATAGATATTTCACTGGAGGTATAAATGTGAAGCATCCGGTTGGCGTTTCCGCTCACTACCAAATATGGTGGTGAGAGGAAGCCCAGTGGTTGGCACTGAGAGAAGATGGAGCGAGATGGATTTTGGCCGACATTTTGCTAATTTGATCTCAGTGCAGTTTTTTGTTTCCAAAACTAAAATATGTTACGAACAGATAGGACTAACTTTGATAGACTTTACCGTTTGCGAAAGTTTTTTTAAAAGTGCGTTGTTTAGGAGTGCATCGAATTTAGTTATTGCACATGCGCACTTAAGAGTAGGCGTTTCCTAACCGAAATATGCAAATACATGCTAGAACCAGCCAATGTTAGCTCTGCCCATCTTCTGCTTGTTCTATTTGCTCACATTGGAAACAACAGGCTGTGGTCTATCTTGGGTTAGTTATAAAAAAAACATTGGTCCAGCGTGAAGTCCTTCTTCAATAGTATTTATGGAGGTCAGCAAACAAACGTTAGAGGTGCATGTTGCCACCTACTGTACAATCCATTATACTTGGTGATACCTGCCAATTTAACCCTCATGAAAAACAGAACACTCCCTGCAATTCTTCCGCGTTAAAATAATGTAATCCCAAGTACTTCTCTGCAGCTGCCACCACAACATATTTTATGTGGCTTAAATTCAATTTCTGTGGTACAGTTGATAGCAATGGTTATGAACACTAAGAAACCAACCTTACTGAAACACATATTATTCCTAATCACTCTCGAGGATCCCTCGCCCTGTACCCATCCTCCTCTGCTACTCAAATCAAATCACATTTTATTGGTCACTTGTTCCAAACAGAAAAGGTGTAGACTTTACAGTGAAATGCTTACTTACGAGCCCATTCCTAACAATGAAGGGTTAAAAAAAGTGAGAAATATTTGCTAAATAAAAAAGGAGACACTTTCACACACTTCAAATATGCTGCTGCTGCTCTGTTCATTATGTCCTGATGGCCTAGTCCCTTTTACCCCTACTACATGTACATACTACATTACCTCAATCACATGTTCCCCTGCACATTGCCTCGGTACTGCTACTCCTTGTATATAGCCTTATTATTGTGTTACTATGTGTGGGGACCATTTGCACGTGTGTTTTCTGTGTGTGTGAGCGAATGTAGTGTGTGTGTTGGCATGAGTGTGTGGGTAGTCTAGTGACTGTGCATAGAGTAAGTGCAATTTGGCTGTTGTTGATATAAATATTTAAGGAGGTCGGTTTTTAGTGCCTTCAGAAAGTATTCAGACCCCTTCCCTTTTTCCACTTCGTTATGTAACAGCCTTATTCTAAAATAGATTAAATACATTTTCCCCCTCATCAATCTACTGCATAATGACAAAGTGAAATCAGGTTTTACATTTTTGGGGAGGAAATGTAATAAAAATATACAACAAAAATACCTTATTTTCATCATTAGTATTCAGCACCTTTACTCTAAGACTCAACATTGAGCTCAGGTGCATCCCGTTTCCGTTGATCATCCTGGAGATGTTTCTACAACTTGATTGGAATCCACCCGTGTTAAATTTGATTGATTGGACATGATTTGGAAAGGCAGACTCCGTAGATGTCTGAAACAGGATTGTGTGGAGGCACAGATCTGGGGAAGGGTACCAAAACATTTCTGCAGCATTGAAGATCCCCAAGAACACAGTGGATGGAAGAAGTCTGGAACCACCTCTTCCTAGAGCTGGCCGCCCGGCCAAACTGACCAATCAGGGGAGAAGGGCCTTGGTCAGGGAGGTGACCAAGAACCTGATGGTCACAGACAGAGCTTCAGAGTTTCTCTGTGGAGATGGGAGAACCTTCCAGAAGGACAACCATCTCTGCAGCACTCCACCAATCAGGCCTGTATGGTAGAGTGGCCAGACGGAAACCATTCCTCAGTAAAAGCACATGACAGCCCGCTTGGACTTTGCCAAAAAAGGCACCTTAAGGAATCTCAGACCATGAGAAACAAGATTCTCTGGTCTGATGAAACCAAGATTGAACTTTTTGCCCTGAATGCTAAGCGTCACGTCTGGAGGAAACATGACACCATCCCTACGGTGATGTGTTGTTTTGGCATCATGCTGTGGGGTTGTTT
Organism: Oncorhynchus gorbuscha; assembly: GCF_021184085.1. NCBI lineage: Eukaryota > Metazoa > Chordata > Actinopteri > Salmoniformes > Salmonidae > Oncorhynchus > Oncorhynchus gorbuscha. The sequence goes on from NW_025745438.1 coordinate 282,601, forward strand.
TTCAGTGGCAGGGCCTGGAAGACTATTCAGGATCGAGAGAAAGATGAACGGAGCAAAGTACAGAGAGAACCTTGATGAAAATCTTCTCCAGAGTGCTCATCCCTCAGGTGGATGCACTATCTTGGAAAAGGAGAAATGCTCCCTGATAGGCATGTAAACACATTTCTGCACAAAAATGATGTGTGCACATTTTATTTCAGCACATGAAAAATGGGACCAATACTTTACTTTGTGTTTATATTGTATTTCATGGATATACTTATGTAATGCATAATTTATTACAGTTTAAGGAGCATTTTAATAAATTTAGTGAATAAATAATTAAGTGTAGAAATAAGCAGAAGTTGTTCAGAAGATAATGGATTGAATTTATTGATCAATTAAATACATGAATACACACTACTGTTGAAACATTATTCTACATGTATTTTATTTAACTAGGCAAGTCAGTTAAGAACAAATGCTTATTTACAAGGACAGCATACACCCGCCAAACTCGGACGACACTTGGCCATTTGTGCGCCACTCTATGGGACTCCCAATCACGTGTGATACAGTCTGGATTCGAACCAGGTTGTCTGTAGTGATGCCTCGTGGTCGAAGACTGAGATGGTCTTAGACCACTGCTCCACTTTATTTAATAATAGTATATGAAAGAAGACCATTATCAACCCCCCACCCCACCCACACACACACACACACACACACACACACACACACACACACACACACACACACACACACACACACACACACACACACACACACACACACACACACACACACAGGTTCATTATGACATCTTCTACGATGACAATGACCCATTTAAAAACACAATGTGTGATAATACATAGACACAGGGGAGACCTGGTCCTAGATTAGAGCTGCATATTATGCTCCTGAGGTTACCATGGTGATCAGACTAAGTCAACTGTTTTAGAATGGTAGATGGATATGACTGTTCACGAGATGTTTTCTATTTCACATGTATTTAGGGATCTGGAACTGGATAGGAGGGAGATGAAATATGGAATATTGTTGCTTTATGGTGTTTTTTCATTGGCCCTAAATGAGAAAAGCTCTTTCCACATAGACAGACATAAGGTTTCTCTTCAGTGTGTGTTCGCTGGTATGTATTCAGTGGCCCTGATTGACTGAATCTCTTCCCACACTGATCACAGCTATAAGGCTTCTCTCCAGTGTGTGTTCGCTGGTGTCTATTCAGGGGGGAAGCTCGAGCAAAGCTCTTTCCACACTGATCACAGCTATAAGGCTTCACTCCAGTGTGTGTTTTCTGGTGTGTAGTCAGCTCTCCTGACCGAGCAAAGCATTTCCCACACCGATCACAACTATAAGGTTTCTCTCCACTGTGTATGCACTGGTGTATAGTTAGTTTTTCTGAAACAGAAAAGCTCTTTCCACACTGATCACAGCTATAAGGTTTCTCTCCAGTGTGTACACGCACGCTGGTGTATGGTTAGGGCTCCTGCACTAACAAAACCTTTCCCACAATCAAGGCAGGGGTAAGGCTTCTCCCCTGTATGAATTCTCAGATGAAATTTTAAGGTGTGAGAAGCAGTGAAACTCTTCCCACACTGTGAGCATCTGTAAGGTTTCTCTCCTGTATGGCTTCTTCTGTGTACTTTAAAACCCCCTGGACACGTGACTCTTCCCACACTGAGAGCAGCTATATGGTTTCTCTCCTGTATGGATTCTCAGATGAGATTTTAAAGTATTAGATGCAGCAAAACTCTTTCCACGCTGAGAGCAGTAGTACGGTTTCTCTCCTGTATGGATTCTTAGATTATATTTTAAGGCGTTAGATGCAGTAAAAGAGTTCCCGCATTGAGGGCAACGGTATGGTTTCCCTCAGGTGTGCCTCCGCTGGTGAATTAAGGACCTTTGTGTAGTGAACCGCTTCCCAAAGTCAGAGCAGCAGTGGTGAGGTTTACTCCCTGTACGTCTCTGCTGGGGTTTCTTGAGATGGTCTGATCGGGTGAGATTATTCTCTGTCTCGTCAGCATCATGATGTTTTTGAGGCCCCCCAGATGATAAGTCCCCCCTACTGAGAGAACGACGGTTAGGGGTGTCCCCTGTGAAACAAAGACATTGAATAACTAGGTTTTGGAAGGTTTTATGGGTCCCTAAACAAATATTATCATAAATATACAGTATATTCTGTATCTATCAATTAACAGAAGTTGCAGAAGCAGATTGTAGTCTAATCCACACACCCCATTGTTCTTACTTGATGAAATCAAATCTCCATCTCCTTCCTTCTCGTGTCCCCCTCTCGAAGTTCTACTCTGCCCTGGTGTTTTCCTGCAGTCGACCAGCCACACAGACACCCTCTTCAGATTTAGCAGTAAGGCCTACTGGGAGAGTAAATCGACCCTGGAACTCTGGCAGGGTGGAGGGGGATGAGCTAGCTCTGTCCTGGTGAACGCAGGAGGTATTGTACATAGAAAATAATTTTAGCACTTTGGAAGTGGTATATATATTTTTTTTACTCTTAGTACAAATGTCAAAACTGATAACACTTGTAACGCCCCCTGTCTTATGTTCAGAACCTTTGATTGAGCATTCAGTGGAGTTGACCACATCTCTCACCACTGAGCTAATCTTGATTAATCCAGAATTAAAGTCTCACGTAATTGGTCAGCTGCTCGACGAAGTTCTGGGTTCATACGTGTTAGGAGGAGAGATTAGGAGATGCTAGAACAAGGAGCAGAACCGCAACGAGGAGCTCCACCCTCTCAAAATACGGGCCTTGACACACTGCCGGGACTTGAGGTAAACCTATACAAACAGTCTAATAAATATTTAGGAAGGAATCAAGAAACATTAGTAAAAGAAAAACATTCAAAAGAGTCAAAATAACAGAATAGCATATTCTGAGTTTAAAGGTAGACTCCGCGATATGAAGTTGGCTAGATGCACAAAGTAAACAGCATAGTGGGTGAATTGCCGCAATTACCCAGAGCATTGGGTGCGATAGGCTAGAAGGTTACTTTGTTGAAGGACATAATATCCCAACAAGTTAATTACCGCCATGGTTTACTTTGTCCAGCTTTAATTACCACCATGGTTTATTTTGTCCAGCTTTAATTACCGCCATGGTTTATTTTGTCCAGCTTTAATTACCGCCATGGTTTACTTTGTCCAGCTTTAATTACCACCATGGTTTATTTTGTCCAGCTTTAATTACCGCCATGGTTTATTTTGTCCAGCTTTAATTACCGCCATGGTTTACTTTGTCCAGCTTTAATTTACCGCCATGGTTTATTTTGTCCAGCTGTTCAAATGTAACGCATTGATGTGGAAGATCAAAGATGATGAAATCTAGACCAATACATTTTATACAGTAGAGCTATAGGCTACTGTTAGTTAACCAAACTCACTTTTTTATACCACACAGCAGAGTTATGTTAAAAGTTAACTGAACGTATAATTGTATACAGCTGAGCTATTCACTACTGTTAAAAAGCAGCCAAACTTACCAAATTCATCAAGGAAGCTACTGTTTCTTCACATGACAAGAAATGTGTAGGCAACAGTTATTCCTTTGTCATAGCGTTCAGATAAACATTACACCAGAGCAATCAAACATCGAATTAAATATCAGAAAACTATTTAAATTGTGACAAATAAACGTCTCATGTAGGCTGACCTTACTTCAGAAAAATTATTTGCAAAGAGTTTACCTGATCTATAAGTCAAGAAAACGTTCAACACCCTTTTCAAGAATCCTGTTGTCTGCTACCGCCTACTTTTACCCAAGAGCCACTTGGAGCACAACGTACTCTTCTTCTTCTTCGATGGGGTTTAACGGCGGTTGGTATCCAATGTTAATGGCACATTATCGCCACCAGCTGGTAGTGGTATTGAAAAAAAAAACATGGGATATGGGAAAAATGATATCATACCAAATAAAACACATCAACTAAGAACCAATCCCACTCATTCAATCACAGTCCACTCCTAAATACATCCATACACAGGATCAGGGTTCTGTGATGGCCATACATTCACTGACAGGATCTCTTGCGTTCTGCGGCATTCACAATGATTCATTCCAATGTTCTTAGATTTCTTCTCCGCTTGTGCTGTACAGTTTCTGACCATTGCAATAAATATTACAAAGTCCCCCTTTTTACCATGTAGCATTTCACTATTCCTCGGTTGATGAGAACCCTTCACTGGTCTTGTTTGCTCTACTACCATTGTTTATTCCCCATCCTTCCAATTCTCTCACTGCCTCCAGATAGGAGACACACTGGACACTACTTACCCTTACCACCGCATTCTCCTTCACCCTAACAGGACACTACTTACCCTTACCACCTCATTCTCCTTCACCCTAACAGGACACTACTTACCCTTACCACCACATTCTCCTTCACCCTAACAGGACACTACTTACCCTTACCACCGCATTCTCCTTCATGAGAACCCTAACAGGACACTACTTACTTACCATTGTTTACCACCGCATTCTCCTTCACCCTAACAGGACACTACTTACCCTTACCACCTCATTCTCCTTCACCCTAACAGGACACTACTTACCCTTACCACCGCATTCTCCTTCACCCTAACAGGACACTACTTACCCTTACAACCGCATTCTCCTTCACCATAACAGGACACTACTTACCCTTACCACCTCATTCTCCTTCACCTTAACAGGACACTACTTACCCTTACCACCTCATTCTCCTTCACCCTAACAGGACACTACTTACCCTTACAACCGCATTCTCCTTCACCCTAACAGGACACTACTTACCCTTACCACCTCATTCTCCTTCACCCTAACAGGACACTACTTACCCTTACCACCTCATTCTCCTTCACCCTAACAGGACACTACTTACCCTTACCACCGCATTCTCCTTCACCCTAACAGGACACTACTTACCCTTACCACCGCATTCTCCTTCACCCTAACAGGACACTACTTACCCTTACCACCACATTCTCCTTCACCCTAACAGGACACTACTTACCCTTACCACCGCATTCTCCTTCACCCTAACAGGACACTACTTACCCTTACCACCTCATTCTCCTTCACCCTAACAGGACACTACTTACCCTTACCACCGCATTCTCCTTCACCCTAACAGGACACTACTTACCCTTACCACCACATTCTCCTTCACCCTAACAGGACACTACTTACCCTTACCACCGCATTCTCCTTCACCCTAACAGGACACTACTTACCCTTACCACCTCATTCTCCTTCACCCTAACAGGACACTACTTACCCTTACCACCTCATTCTCCTTCACCCTAACAGGACACTACTTACCCTTACCACCTCATTCTCCTTCACCCTAACAGGACACTCCTTACCCTTGCCACCACATTCTCCTTCACCCTAACAGGGCACTCCAGGAATTCAGGCACATGTTCACCTCCACAGGTGCAGCATTTCCATTCATTTGACATACAATACTCTTCCCTTCTGCACACACTTGACACATGACCAAATATTTTACATTTATGACACTGAAGGGGCTTGTGCACTAAAGCTCTCACAGGTTATCTCATGAATCCTAACTTTATATGAGAAGGGAGAGACTCTTCATCATAGAACAGTAGCAAGGATGAAGTTCATTTATTTTCTCTATGAGGACAATGTGCTGCCCGGCAGTGGTGGATCACCTGGGGCCTCTGGTCAAGGAGTGTTTCACTGATTCCCAGGTTGCTAAAGACTACAAGCGTGTTGACAAATTACCCAATGGGTCATGATACTTTTCTGGTCCAAAAATGTGGGGGTGCAAAAACATACAAAGTGGGAATGCAGCTGATTAATTTGCTCAACTGCTCAGGCACTTATAATCACATTCATTAATTACAGCAAACGAAGCAATACATGTGACAGACACAAGAGGGGAAAAAAACTGTCTTGATTTATTTGTCTTGAATTCTACTTTAGCACGACAGCCATGAAACTGAGACATAGGCCTTGAGGAATGGAACTAGCCTGGATGCCAGTCGCTTTCTGCTCTCTTAGCAAAACCTTGTGGAATTGCTATGTCAAATGTTTGGCTTGACAATGAGTTGGAAAGAGCACCAGCAGATCTGGGACCAGGCTAGAATGGATCTATAGAGTGATGATGATTTAGTATTTAGTATTTGGTATTTTACTAGAATCCCCATTAGCTGTTGCAAAAGCAGCAGCTACTCTTCCTGGGGTCCATGATGGTGTTACTACTGGTGTACGGACCAACCCATCTCACCTACTCAACTCTCAACTCATTTCAATTGTCTATTTAGCTTAGCCATTGGTTATTGTTGTCCTTTCTCTTTGGCAAATGGCCAACGCGCATAAAGATGGCAGAATTCAGATATGGCATAATTGTTTTAGCACTATCCACTGTGTTTCAAAACTTTGGCGCGCAAGATGTTTTAGTGTGCCATTAAATTAGCTCAATCTACCATTTAGGATTTTCAAAATGGCCGCCGCCTTGAAGCTAAAATCGGGATCATGTATATTGTGCTAATGACAAAAGCAATGTACAATACGGCAAACACAGGGAAAACAATGAATTTGTGGTAAGTGCAATGTTTACACACCGCCACTATTTAGACAAGCCTGGTTGAGGACTTATGCTCCACAGAGAGCGAAGAGGAGAAGGTGAGGAACTCCACAATCTGGCTGCAGTGGATTACTTTAAAGTGGTGTCTGAAATACGATGGCAGCAGGGTATGTGCAAAGTTCTAGACTGATCCAATAAACCATTGCATTACTGTTCAAAATGTTGTATCAAGTCTGCCCAAATGTGTCTAATTGGTTTATTGATACATTTTCAAGTACAAAACTGTGCACTCTCCTCAAAGAATAACATGGTATTCTTTCACTGTTACTGTAAATTGTACAGTGCAGTTAGATTGACAGGAATTTCAGCTTTCTGGCCATATCAGATATGTCTATGTCCTGGGAAATCTTCCTGTTACTTCAAACGTCATGCTAATCACATTAGCTCAACCCCATTGTGGGGACACCGATCCCATAGAGGTTTTAAAGTGGTGACTGAAATGGCCCATATTCCCTATATAGTGCACAAATATGACTATTTTTCTTAGTCACTATACAGAGAATATGATGCCATTTCAGAAACATACTCATATTGGTAGATAAGAAATACTGGGGGAAAAGTCTCTCTGTCATGTTTTGTCATATATTGTCTTGTCCTTGTGCTTTCCCGTCTGTTCGTTTCCCCCTGCTGGTCTTATTAGGTTCGTTCCCTTTTTCTATCCCTCTCTCTCCCCCTCCCTCTCTCTCTTCTCTCTATCGTTCCGTTCCTGCTCCCAGCTGTTCCTCATTCTCCTAACTCACTCATTTACTCTTTTCACACCTGTCCCCTATTTTGCCCTCTGATTAGAGCGCCTATTTCTCCCCTTGTTTTCCGCTTCTGTCCTTGTCGGATCCTTGTATGATGTTGGCTGTTCTGTGTCCTTGTCTCGCCCTGTCGTGTTTTGTCTCCTTCAGATGCTGCGTGCGAGCAGGTGTCTTAGTCTGCTACGGTCGGTGCATTCCCGAAGCAACCTGCAGTCAATGGTCGAGTCTCCAGTCGGTCCTCGTTACTACGAGTGGATTTAAGTTTTTTCCTGTTTTGTTTTCTTCTTGATTTTTCCAGGATTATTACTTTTGTCATATACTGGAATAAAGACTCTGTTTTCGTTAAGTCGCTTTTGGGTCCTCATTCACCAGCATAACACTCTCTTCTTGCAGAATGTGAAAAACTTAAAAGGCAGGCAGAGAGAGAGAGAAAATAGAATTGTCCCTTTTAGTGTCTTAGGAGAATCAGGGCAGTGTATGTATCAAATTTCTTAGAGAATGAGTACTGATCTAGGATCAGGTCCTGCCTGTGTGATCTTATTTATTGCGATCTAAAAGGCCAAACTGATCCTAAGTCAGCACTCCTGCTTTGAGACGCTTGATACATGTCCCCCCGGAAGGAGAGGAGAGGGTACAGCAGTAGTAAAACCAAGTCAAATGATCTTGATACATGTCCCCCCGGAAGGAGAGGAGAGGGTACAGCAGTAGTAAAACCAAGTCAAATGATCTTGATACATGTCCCCCCGGAAGGAGAGGAGAGGGTACAGCAGGAGTAAAACCAAGTCAAATGATCTTGATACATGTCCCCCCGGAAGGAGAGGAGAGGGTACAGTCCTGTTGCAATGCCTGTACACCTTGAACACCTGTACAGATAACCATCTCTTACATGTAATAAAATAGAGCTGCATTAGATGGTGTAGGTAGACCGGTGACAACCACAGCTTCATGACAGATATAGTATAGACATGTAGTTGAATTGAAAGGCGCTCTTGCATTTCAACATACAGGGCTGGTTTCCCAGACACAGAATAAGTCCTGGTCTCAAAACCTATTTTAATGGTGATTCTCTATTGAAAGTGTTTGTTAGTCCAGGACTACGATTCGTCTGTGTCCAGGAAAACCGTCCAGAAGAGATGTTATGACCAAACCAGTTTGGCTGTGGCTTCACCTGGGTGGCGTCCCAAATGCTCTATGGGCCCTGGTCGAAAGTAGTCTACTATAAAGGGCCCATTGGGTCCTGGTCAAAAGTAGTGCACTATAAAGGGAATAGGGTGCCATTTTAGGATGCAAATCTCTTTCTTCTATTCATCCCTCTTTTCTCTCCCTCTGTCACATTCCACTCACTGTATCGCTGGTTAAATGAAACGTGATCAAAGCTACTGTATGAATCATTACATGGGCTAGACAGTAATGTATAATGCTTTATAGCGTCCTTTATAATGCATTATAATACACTAATAATGTTTTGTTACCTACTGACCCTTGAGTTTCCAGGGAAAGACACAAACAGGGATCCTGGGTCACGTTCATTAGGGCACTTAACGGAAAAGGTTTTGCAATGAAAAACGTTAATGAGCGTGTCTTATTGGACAAGTCGGACAAGTGGGCAGCAGGTAGCCTAGTGTTTAGAGCCAGTAACCGAAAGGTTGCTGGATCGAATCCCCGAGCCGATAAGGTAAAATCTGTCATTCTGCCCCTGAACGAGGCAGTTCCTCAGTAGGCTTTCATTGTAAATAAGAATTTGTTCTTAACTGACTTGCCTAGTTATTATATATATATATATATATAATTTTAAGTCCAGATAGTTTCACCCTCATTTCAGTACTTTTCCCCCCTATTCATACCTAAGGAACATGACCCTCATGGATCTATGCTGTAACAGATCCATTACATTAACATTACAGTGTTCTCCGCCTTATATTTTAGTCATGTAGACCCAACACAGGGGTGACCTGAAATGTAAATGCAGGTACAGTAGATGTATTGTCAACATTGATCTATAGGTGGTGCTACTAACAGGCTCCTACAACGCTCGGCTGAAATGGCACTCTTATCAGGTTTCGTTCAGTACAAAAAAATGTGTTCCAATTTTCACGGCTTCAAACCCTAAATACATCTACTTTAGAGCTTCTCAACTGGTCTAATAATTATAATAGAGGAAGTGAATTTCGAACAGATGTGGAGGTCTTCATTGACCAGAGAGAGGGAGGACCCTTACCAAAAAATATTGCCATTAGAGTGCAGTATAACTGCAGTTTGCTGCAAAGACTGTGTCCAAAATAACTTCTTTTTTTTTTACTGCCGTCATTTGGCAGTGTAACTGCAGTATAACTGAGGTTCAACTGCAGTATAACTGAGGTTCAACTGCAGTATAACTGAGGTTCAACTGCAGTATAACTGAGGTTCAACTGCAGTATAACTGAGGTTCAACTGCAGTATAACTGAGGTTCAACTGCAGTATAACTGAGGTTCAACTGCAGTATAACTGAGGTTCAACTGCAGTATAACTGAGGTTCAACTGCAGTATAACTGAGGTTCAACTGCAGTATAACTGAGGTTCAACTGCAGTATAACTGAGGTTCAACTGCAGTATAACTGAGGTTCAACTGCAGTATAACTGAGGTTCAACTGCAGTATAACTGAGGTTCAACTGCAGTATAACTGAGGTTCAACTGCAGTATATAACTGAGGTTCAACTGCAGTATAACTGAGGTTCAACTGCAGTATAACTGAGGTTCAACTGCAGTATAACTGAGGTTCAACTGCAGTATAACTGAGGTTCAACTGCAGTATAACTGAGGTTCAACTGTTCAAGTATAACTGAGGTTCAACTGCAGTATAACTGAGGTTCAACTGCAGTATAACTGAGGTTGAGGTTCAACTGCAGTATAACTGAGGTTCAACTGCAGTATAACTGAGGTTCAACTGCAGTATAACTGAGGTTCAACTGCAGTATAACTGAGGTTCAACTGCAGTATAACTGAGGTTCAACTGCAGTATAACTGAGGTTCAACTGCAGTATAACTGAGGTTCAACTGCAGTATAACTGAGGTTCAACTGCAGTATAACTGAGGTTCAACTGCAGTATAACTGAGGTTCAACTGCAGTATAACTGAGGTTCAACTGCAGTATAACTGAGGTTCAACTGCAGTACACTGCAGTTATTCTGTAATTACTGCATCCAAAATACCACAGTTGACTGACTGCAGTTACTGCACTTTTACTGCAGTTTCAAAACGGCAACCTTTTTTTGTAAGAGGAGGAGTAACTAACGTTACAAAGAACTGTGAAACAGACACATAACAGTGTTACCAAGTTGTAAGCAGAGCCATATATATTATAACATACATAGATTTCAACAGGGCTCTGGCTCTAATGATCTGTTATGTAAGGGATAATCAACTAGAGCCTATGCGTTCTATGGAAAATAATGAACGATGAGGAAGGTGTGTTCCAGCTGACTTCCCACTTTTCCAGTCAGCATAGAGCCCCAAGTTGATTATCCCCTTTATACCAGAGCTATAATTGAACACATTTGCTGCTAGAAATGTGTTAATTGGCCAGTAGAAATGTGTTTAACATCCACTGAAGTAGCTTGCAGGTTTACTAGACAGCGACAGTGGTTGCCTTGGTAACCGAACAAACTGACTTGCTAGTTTAGCGAACCAAACCATCAGTCCTAGCTCGCCATTATGAAAATCGAATTCAAACATGCCAATAATGTTTTCAATTTAACTTTTGCTTTCAAAAGCAACTCAAAATATATAATATGTAATAACGAACCTTTCTATCGTGCAAATATACCGTGAGTTATACGGAAATAATGCACGCTCTAGAATGCCCTTCAAGCCAATCAGAAACACATATTCAATGCTATGGTGTAACATCATAATAATACATTTTTTAAATCCCTGAACTAAAACATCAGCAAGACCGTCCACCTTCCTGTGGCTTTGTCAAGGGGGCACAGTAGGTTTCGCAGTACACCCACCCCTATTCCTCTGTCATTTGTAAAGGGGTGGTTGTCTTCATCTTTGAACCCCCACAGAGAGCAGCTTCCTGTGGGGCAGTCATCAGCCGTTATTCAATGGCTCCAGGGAAGCACTGTAACACTGTTCTAGAAGATCCAACCAGCCAATGAGCAAGCAGATGGAGGACCAAAGCAGCCAATGAGCAAGAAGATGGAGGACCAAAGCAGCCAATGAGAGAGCAGCAATGAGACCAAGTCTGTCATTTTTTCATTTTTTTGTCTCTTTTTCCTTTTCCCCAAATGATTTGACGCTACTGAACGTCAATGGTGATTTGAGCAAATAAGTTATTAATAATTGCCATAAGTGTAGATGTTATATATCTCTAATACATCTATATTATCAGTCACATACTGCTTGGTTGTGGTCCTCTCAGGACTCTGTCATCGTTCCTACAGCTATCTCTCTGTCTCTCTCTGGAGTAATAATACAAAGTAAGAGAAGGAACCATTTAAGGTGTTTGTCTGCATCCGAAATGGCACCCTGTTCCCTATGTTTTCCACTATTGTTGACCAGGGCACATAGGGAATAGGCTGTCATTTGGAATGTAGATGTTGTGTCACTACGATACAAGGCATTGGCTCATACAGGGTCATCAGGTTCTTGAGATCCCAGGTCTGAACACCTGGTAGTCATACTAGGAGAGGAGGTATACTCCTTCCTGTCACGGAGAAGACCCCTTCAATCCTTCTTTCACTGCCTCTCTCCATCTTCACTGCTCCCTGTGAGACAAGAGAAGAGGATTCGTTAGCGCAGATGTGACGTTTTCCCTTTTCACACTGTCGTGTCGACCTGAGCTGTACTGAGCCCAGGCTAGCTGACGTTTTCCCTTTTCACACTGTCGTGTCGACCTGAGCTGTACTGAGCCCAGGCTAGCTGTACTGACCTGGTAACATAGTGTCCTGTTCACAACACTGAGTCCAGGCTAGCTGTACTGAGCCCAGGCTAGCTGTACTGAGCCCAGGCTAGCTGTTCTGACCTGGTAACATAGTGTCCTGTTCACAACACTGAGCCCAGGCTAACTGTTCTGACCTGGTAACATAGTGTCCTGTTCACAACACAGAGCCCAGGCTAGCTGTACTGAGCCCAGGCTAGCTGTTCTGACCTGGTAACATAGTGTCCTGTTCACAACACAGAGCCCAGGCTAGCTGTACTGAGCCCAGGCTAGCTGTTCTGACCTGGTAACATAGTGTCCTGTTCACAACACTGAGCCCAGGCTAGCTGTACTGACCTGGTAACATAGTGTCCTGTTCACAACACGGAGCCCAGGCTAGCTGTTCTGAGCCCAGGCTAGCTGTTCTGAGCTGGTAACATAGTGTCCTGTTCACAACACTGAGCCCAGGCTAGCTGTACTGACCTGGTAACATAGTGTCCTGTTCACAACACTGAGCCCAGGCTAGCTGTACTGAGCCCAGGCTAGCTGTTCTGAGCTGGTAACATAGAGTCCTATTCACAACACTGAGCCCAGGCTAGCTGTACTGAGCCCAGGCTAGCTGTTCTGAGCTGGTAACATAGAGTCCTGTTCACAACACTGAGCCCAGGCTAGAGTCCTGTTCACAACACTGAGCCCAGGCTAGCTGTACTGAGCCCAGGCTAGCTGTTCTGAGCTGGTAACATAGTGTCCTGTTCACAACACTGAGCCCAGGCTAGCTGTTCTGAGCTGGTAACATAGAGTCCTGTTCACAACACTGAGCCCAGGCTAGCTGTTCTGAGCTGGTAACATAGTGTCCTGTTCACAACACTGAGCCCAGGCTAGCTGTTCTGAGCTGGTAACATAGTGTCCTGTTCACAACACTGAGCCCAGGCTAGCTGTACTGAACCCAGGCTAGCTGTACTACAGTACCAGGGGAGTGTTCACCAGGACACTAGTGACTACTACAGTACTACAGTACCAGGGGAGTGTTCAACAGGACATTAGTGACTACTACAGTACCAGGGGAGTGTTCAACAGGACACTAGTGACTACTACAGTACCAGGGGAGTGTTCACCAGGACACTAGTGACTACTACAGTACCAGGGGAGTGTTCAACAGGACACTAGTGACTACTACAGTACCAGGGGAGTGTTCACCAGGACACTAGTGACTACTACAGTACCAGGGGAGTGTTCAACAGGACGCTAGTGACTACTACAGTACTATAGTACCAGGGGAGTGTTCAACAGGACACTAGTGACTACTACAGTACCAGGGGAGTGTTCAACAGGACACTAGTGACTACTACAGTACCAGGGGAGTGTTCAACAGGACACTAGTGACTACTACAGTACCAGGGGAGTGTTCAACAGGACACTAGTGACTACTACAGTACCAGGGGAGTGTTCAACAGGACACTAGTGACTACTACAGTACCAGGGGAGTGTTCAACAGGACACTAGTGACTACTACAGTACTACAGTACCAGGGGAGTGTTCAACAGGACACTAGTGACTACTACAGTACCAGGGGAGTGTTCAACAGGACACTAGTGACTACTACAGTACCAGGGGAGTGTTCAACAGGACACTAGTGACTACTACAGTACTACAGTACCAGGGGAGTGTTCAACAGGACACTAGTGACTACTACAGTACTACAGTACCAGGGGAGTGTTCAACAGGACACTAGTGACTACTACAGTACCAGGGGAGTGTTCAACAGGACACTAGTGACTACTACAGTACCAGGGGAGTGTTCAACAGGACACTAGTGACTACTACAGTACCAGGGGAGTGTTCACAGGACACTAGTGACTACTACAGTACCAGGGGAGTGTTCAACAGGACACTAGTGACTACTACAGTACCAGGGGAGTGTTCAACAGGACACTAGTGACTACTACAGTACCAGGGGAGTGTTCAACAGGACACTAGTGACTACTACAGTACCAGGGGAGTGTTCAACAGGACACTAGTGACTACTACAGTACTACAGGGAGTGTTCAACAGGACACTAGTGACTACTACAGTACTACAGTACCAGGGGAGTGTTCAACAGGACACTAGTGACTACTACAGTACCAGGGGAGTGTTCAACAGGACACTAGTGACTACTACAGTACCAGGGGAGTGTTCAACAGGACACTAGTGACTACTACAGTACTACAGTACCAGGGGAGTGTTCAACAGGACACTAGTGACTACTACAGTACCAGGGGAGTGTTCAACAGGACACTAGTGACTACTATAGTACCAGGGGAGTGTTCAACAGGACACTAGTGACTACTACAGTACTACAGTACCAGGGGAGTGTTCAACAGGACACTAGTGACTACTACAGTACTACAGTACCAGGGGAGTGTTCAACAGGACACTAGTGACTACTACAGTACTACAGTACCAGGGGAGTGTTCAACAGGACACTAGTGACTACTACAGTACCAGGGGAGTGTTCAACAGGACACTAGTGACTACTAGTACAGGGGAGTGTTACAGTACCAGGGGAGTGTTCAACAGGACACTAGTGACTACTACAGTACTACAGTACCAGGGGAGTGTTCAACAGGACACTAGTGACTACTACAGTACTACAGTACCAGGGGAGTGTTCAACAGGACACTAGTGACTACTACAGTACCAGGGGAGTGTTCAACAGGACACTAGTGACTACTACAGTACCAGGGGAGTGTTCAACAGGACACTAGTGACTACTACAGTACTACAGTACCAGGGGAGTGTTCAACAGGACACTAGTGACTACTACAGTACCAGTTCAACAGGACACAGTGACTACTACAGGAGTGTTCAACAGGACACTAGTGACTACTATAGTACCAGGGGAGTGTTCAACAGGACACTAGTGACTACTACAGTACTACAGTACCAGGGAGTGTTCAACAGGACACTAGTGACTACTACAGTACTACAGTACCAGGGGAGTGTTCAACAGGACACTAGTGACTACTACAGTACTACAGTACCAGGGGAGTGTTCAACAGGACACTAGTGACTACTACAGTACTACAGTACCAGGGGAGTGTTCAACAGGACACTAGTGACTACTACAGTACTACAGTACCAGGGGAGTGTTCAACAGGACACTAGTGACTACTACAGTACCAGGGAGTGTTCAACAGGACACTAGTGACTACTACTACAGTACCAGGGGAGTGT
This sequence comes from Oncorhynchus gorbuscha, assembly GCF_021184085.1. Lineage (NCBI taxonomy): Eukaryota > Metazoa > Chordata > Actinopteri > Salmoniformes > Salmonidae > Oncorhynchus > Oncorhynchus gorbuscha. Next base: position 298,073 of record NW_025745438.1, read on the forward strand.
TCAACAGGACACTAGTGACTACTGTACTACAGTACCATGGGAGTGTTCAACAGGACACAGTGACTACTACAGTACCAGGGGAGTGTTCAACAGGACACTAGTGACTACTACAGTACTACAGTACCAGGGGAGTGTTCAACAGGACACTAGTGACTACTACAGTACTACAGTACCAGGGGAGTGTTCAACAGGACACAGTGACTACTACACACTAGTGAGTGTTCAACAGGACACTACTACAGTACTACAGTACCAGGGGAGTGTTCAACAGGACACTAGTGACTACTACAGTACCAGGGGGGAGGACACTGTGACTACTATAGTACCAGGACTGACCTCCAGAGTTCAGGTCTGGATTGGGGACGTGTGTGATGGAGAAGCGGGAGCGGGACACGCTAGCGGGAGAACTGTGATGCTGCTGTTACTGCTACCGGCTTGTCCTCGGGAGGCTTGTCCTCGGGAGGCTTGTCCTCGGGAGGCTTGTCCTCGGGAGGCTTGTCCTCGGGAGGCTTGTCCTCGGGAGGCTTGTCCTCGGGAGGCTTGTCCTCGGGAGGCTTGTCCTCGGGAGGCTTGTCCTCGGGAGGCTTGTCCTCGGGAGGCTTGGCTGCAGGGACCGGGATGAGATCAGAGACCGGTGGCTCAGCTGTAGACGGGCTGGACAACGGGCTTGTCATCAATGGGATGTCATCCTCCCACTCAAACCCACCACCTGAATATACACACACACACACACACACACACACACACACACACACACACACACACACACACACACACACACACACACACACACACACACACACACACACACACACACACACACACACACACACACACACACACACACACAGAGTAAAGGGGTTTAGAACTGATACAGTATACCTGACTGTAGCTTGTGGATTCCCTCAGGGATCCATTCTTAATCCTCTTGGTCTCTTACTGTTCTTGTATCCCTCAGGATCCATTATTAACACTCTTGGTCTCTAACTGTTCTTGTATCCCTCAGGGATCCATTCTTGGTCTCTTACTGTTCTTGTATCCCTCAGGGATCCATTCTTTAACTGTTCTCTTCAGGATCCATTCTTAATCCTCTTGGTTCTTGTATCCCTCAGGATCCATTCTTAATCCTCTTGGTCTCTAACTGTTCTTGTATCCCTCAGGATCCATTCTTAATCCTCTTGGTCTCTAACTGTTCTTGTATCCCTCAGGGATCCATTCTTAATCCTCTTGGTCTCTAACTGTTCTTGTATCCCTCAGGGATCCATTCTTAATCCTCTTGGTCTCTAACTGTTCTTGTATCCCTCAGGATCCATTCTTAACACTCTTGGTCTCTAACTGTTCTTGTATCCCTCAGGATCCATTCTTAATCCTCTTGGTCTCTAACTGTTCTTGTATCCCTCAGGATCCATTCTTAATCCTCTTGGTCTCTAACTGTTCTTGTATCCCTCAGGATCCATTCTTAACACTCTTGGTCTCTTACTGTTCTTGTATCCCTCAGGATCCATTCTTAATCCTCTTGGTCTCTAACTGTTCTTGTATCCCTCAGGATCCATTCTTACCTCTTGGACTGTTCTTGTATTGGATCCATTCTTAATCCTCTTGGTTCTTGTATCCCTCAGGGATCCATTCTTAATCCTCTTGGTCTCTAACTGTTCTTGTATCCCTCAGGGATCCATTCTTAATCCTCTTGGTCTCTAACTGTTCTTGTATCCCTCAGGATCCATTCTTAACACTCTTGGTCTCTAACTGTTCTTGTATGATCCATTCTTAATCCTCTTGGTCTCTAACTGTTCTTGTATCCCTCAGGGATCCATTCTTAATCCTCTTGGTCTCTAACTGTTCTTGTATCCCTCAGGATCCATTCTTAATCCTCTTGGTCTCTAACTGTTCTTGTATCCCTCAGGGATCCATTCTTAATCCTCTTGGTCTCTAACTGTTCTTGTATTGTATCTCTAACCTCTTGTAGGGATCCATTCTTAATCCTCTTGGTCTGTTCTTGTATCCCTCAGGGTAACACTCTTGGTCTCTAACTGTTCCCTCAGGGATCCATTCTTAATCCTCTTGGTCTCACTCTTGGTCTCTTACTGTTCTTGTATCCCTCAGGGATCCATTCTTAACACTCTTGGTCTCTAACTGTTCTTGTATCCCTCAGGGATCCATTCTTAATCCTCTTGGTCTCTAACTGTTCTTGTAACTGAAAGTATTTTTCATTCTTACCTTCTTCTGACATGTTGCCATCAGAGTCCTCTGAGGCGTGTGGTGCTCTGCCCGGGGGGTGGAGGTGGTGGCCCATGGTGGGCTGGTGGTGGTGAACCATGGTGGGGTGGGGATGGAGGTCCGGCTGGGGGTTCTCCCCGCCTGAGGCCTGGCCGCTGGACTCTGCTCCTGGGGGAAACGTGAAGTCAGCCAGCTCTCCTGTGGGGCTCTCCTGGAGGTGAAAGAGAAATCAGTCAGAAAGTCTCAAATACATCTACCAGTACAGAAAACAATAATTAAACTGGCCCAACTTTAAACACCACTTTTATGTTGTGTGACTGCTTATAAATGATTTGTGATGCATCTATGCAGTGGTTATAAAGACTATGGATTCTCTATAATGCGTGGTGCCTTTTTTAAAATCCAGAATGAAGTATTGCCATTAATTAACCATAGTGATGTCACTATGCTTGCAGAGTGACTGACCTGGTCGAACAGGAAGACGGTGACGTCATCAAAGAAGGACACGGCTTTCTTCTTCCTGTCCAGCTCGTCACAGAAGGACTGTGTGAGGAGCTTAGGCATCTTGAGGAGGCTGCGGAGGTTTCTGGCCCCACTACTATCGCTCACCACCACCGGCACCCCCATCACCTAGTCAAGTCAAGTGAGTCAGTCACAACACACTTCACATCAGTGTGTCTTAATCCTGGCCCTGGGAACCCAAAATGGAGCACATTGGAGTTTTTAACCCTAGCATTAACACACCTGATTCCACTATTCAGGATGAGTTGATTAGCTGAATTAACTGGGTTAGTACTTGGCCAGAAACACATAATGTTCCTCAGGTTTTTGGGAAACACTGCTTTACATGATTAAAGCTCCAATCTACAGTGGCGAAACGGCCACCTCCATTTCACAGGAGGCTGCTGAGGGGAGGCTCATAGTAATGTCTGAAACGGAGCAAATGGAATGGCATCAAACACATGGAATCATGTGTTTGATGTATTTGATACTATTCCACTTATTTCGCAGCAGCCATTACCACGAGCTAAAATGATAAGAAATGCGCCTGAGGTGACATGTGGCGCTGCTGCTCCTAGTGCGGATCTCAGGTTTAAGATATAATAACATCATGTAGGAAAATGGGGAACGTGAATATAACCAATATATAACCAACCTCCCCCTCACTGTCCTCCTCGCTCAGCTCCTCCTGCAGGTTGTAGCTCCGCAGCTCCTCCTCTGACTCACTGTCGTCTGACTCCTCCCCCTCGGTTAGAGGAGCTCGCCTCTCCACCTCCCGACACAGCTCCTGGAGTGAGGGGGAGCAGGAGAGGAGCGATGGAGATGAGGTGAGGAGGCCAACAGGACCGTTCTGGTGTCTGCTGTAGCCAGCCTTCTCCTCCTCCTCTTCGTTCTCCTCCTCTAACTCCTCATACTCCTCCTCTTCTCCTCCTCTCTCTCCATTCTCTCCATCCTCGTCGACCTGATTAAACTCTGGCATGTCCTCCTCAGTCGATCCCTGCTCTCCCTCACCGTCCTCCTCCTCTTTCAGCACCTCCTCTCTGTAGTCTATGGTAGAGTCGGAGCCCAGGGACTGGATGGGGGAGTAGTCATCCTCTGAGGCCCTGTGATGGTTCTCCTGGTCAGGGTGTCTGGCTGAAGCCTCCTGCACTGTGGAGGAACCCTCAGACACCATGGTGGAGCTGCACCCAGATGCCGGCTCCTCGCCGCTGTGCTCAGACTCCAGGCCTACAGCATCGTCAGGGGCGGACTCTTTGGCCAGACAGCCCCCCATCTGAGGGGGGAAGGGGGCCAGCATGGAGAGACGTGGGCCGGGGGCCGAGGAGGGAGAGGAACCTGTGGTAGTGTCAAACACCACTACTCCATTTGTGTTTGTGTTTGTGTTTCCTGTCAGGTCTGTCAGGTCACGGTAACCGTCCTCTCTCTCTGTCTGTGGTTGGAGTTCATCTCTCCTCGCCAACCGTATCCTCTGTTTCGAGGCTGTGTGCCCCACAAAGTCCTTCTTATCTCCTGGACTGGAGAAGAAGTTACTCCCTTCATCCTGGGGACTCCTCTCGTTCTCTGCGTCGTAGTCAGAGAAGTAGGCAGAGTCCACGAACAGATTCTTATCACTTAGTCCCTTTAGCTGCAGCTCAGTGCAGCCAGAGGAGGAAGAGGTACACAGAGTGACCCCAACCCCATCACCCAGGTCCACCTGCTGAAGGACCATCTGGTCCGACCTCGGCCCCAGGCTAACCCCACCACGGGCCAGGTGGCTCCCACCGAGGACTGGGTGTTGTTGCTGGTTTCCTTCGCAGTCCAATAGGAAGTCCCCATTCCCACCTCCCTCCTTTAGGATGAACTCTGGGCTTTCATTGTTCTCTGTGTCGTAGCCACTGTCCAGGGACTTGGGGAGGAGAGATGAGGAGGTGAAAGAAGAGGAGGTGAAAGAGGAGGAGAGGGAGGAGGAGGGATGGAGAAAGACGTCATCAAGGCTGAAGGCCTCACAGGGGCTGGCGTTGGTAACCGACAATGACAGCGACAGCATGTCCAGGGTGTCCACGGAGTCGGGGGTTCCCACCGGGTTCTGCAGGGAGCGTCCGTGGGGGTGGTGGGCGGGGCTTAGATCGTCTCCGACCTCGTCAGCATAGTCCAGGGAGTAGTCGGCCAAAATTCCAGAAGTGATATCTGTTATGTCATCGTCCTCATCGTCGTAGCTACAGTTGCTGATGTCCACTAGGCTGATGCTGGAATGACCGGCCATCTCCAGCCCACTGTCCAGCACTCTGCTAGCCTCAAACAAGGACCCGACCGGCTCCAGCAGTACCCCTACAGGGTGGGCCAACCCCATCCCCAGCCTCCTCTCCCCCACACCACCAGACATCACCTCCACTGGACCTCTGTCTTTACCATGTGAAGGTATCTCCCAGACATTACCCCCCTGCTTCTCTGTCAGGACTGCCTTAGTGCTGAGGCCTGTGCGAGTGTCAAGCTCCATGTATGTGGACGGAGATTGGATACAGCGTGGTTCTGGGATCATCTTGGGATGGGAGAATTGCCTCGCTCCTGTAATCAGAGATGGGTTTTTACTGTGTCCCTCTACAGACACCGTAGTTGTAGTTTTGGTGGTGGGGACGCCGTCCTTTACACCACCTTTGAGGTTAACACGCTTGACAGCAACAGAAGAGCTGGAGAGAGAGTCAACAGCAACACCTCTGAGATGATCTAGGGTAGAGTGGTCTGAGAGACACACAGGTTTATCTCTAGCTCCGTGACACAGGTGACTATATGTAGTAGCACTACTGCCCTCACTGGATCTGCTAGAGGAAGAACAGACAGCGCTCTCTCTTCCTGTGGCCTCCATATAGCTGAAGGCTCTGGAGCTGTGCTGCTGGCACATGTTGCTACTGTTACACGAGCCTGTTACAGTAGAGGAGTGTGTCGTGGTGTTGGTGTAATGGAGGTCCAGATAGCTGTCCTGTGATTGGCCCGTCTGCCTAAGGTCAAAAGTCATGCTGTTGTTATTGGCCGAGTGGTTGGAGGTCCAGTTGGTGGCTTCTCTCTCAGAGAAGAGATCACCATCGTCGATGTCCCCAGTGTCACTTTCTCCTCTCCTCCTGCCCCCCACCAAAAGTCCCCCGTCCCCTGTCTCCACGTCGATGCTAATATGGTTAGCCATTGATAGAGTCTTTCTGAGGGGACCCATCATGTCATAGTAGCCTTCACTAACCGTCCTCCTGGCTGTGGTGGTGAAGCCTTGGCTAGCCTCGAGGTAGGGGTCACAGTGTCCCAGACTAGGGCTACTCAGGCACCGGGAGTGGGAGGACCCCACCCCCAGAGGGGTTTCCAGCCTCCCCATTGGATGATGCAGGTTCAGCTGGGACATTATGGGCGTGTCCTCTGGTGATTGGCAACACGTCTCTCGAATGGGCGACTGTTCACAGTAGAAAGCCTGTCTCTGATTGGGTGAGAAGTACTGGTGGGATCGCCCCAGCTCCACGGGACTGGCTGTGCTGGCTGTCTGTCTCAGGAGAGGCTCCATGGTCAGGGACAAGGCCGGGCTATTGTCAGAGTCATGGGTACTGTGTTTACCCCCACTGCTGTCGCCTGCTGCTGCTGACCAGTAGGCACTGGGCTGGGACTGGGACTGGGGCTGTGGGGTTCTGCTCCCTGAGGAGAGGCTGCCATCCTCAGCCTCCAACCCAGGGCTGTAGTCAACCACACTATCATCCAGGTTGATATTACACTCCACCGGCTCCTCAATACGGATGTAGTACTCACTGCCGACCGAAGGGCTGTGAGCGCTCAACACCGGCACCACCCCTACCCCCGACCCTGACCCCGATCCGGAGTGGTCGGACTCGTAGTAGGATGGGGAGACCCCCAGAACAAGCCCTCCATCCACTCCGTCCCCTTTACAGCTGCCCGAGGTGGCGGTGTTCCCGACGGGGTAGTATACGTCCTGGTAGTGAGGGTTGCCCTGGCCCAGAGGCCCGCTGGTGGATGAGGAACAGTATGGCTGCTCGGCTCTCGCCTGCTCCCACTTGTACTCGAAGTTGAGCCCACCATAGCTGGTCTCTGTCACGGTCAGGATGTCGTCACCGCTGTCTGAGTGGAAGCTGTCGTGGGAGAAGTGTTCTAGGAGGGGGAAGGAGTTGCGGGAGGTGGAGGCCGGCTCCAACTCCACATCCCCAGAGATAGATGGTCGGGCTGGGGCAGGGACAGTAGTCTGGGCTAGTGGTGGAGGCGCTGGGGCGGTGTGGCTGTGGGTGGTGCTGCCAGTCAGGTTGGGTCTCAGGGAGTTCCAGCGCTGTTCAAAGTCCTCCTGGACTCCACTGGCCCCCTTGGCACACAGGTAGGTGAGGAGGAGGTGTACCTCCTCACTGTTGGGTCTCTGCTCTGGCTGCAGCCAGCAGAACTGCATCACTTCATACCTGGGGGGGGGACAGAGAGAGGGAGGGAGGTGGGGAGAGAGAGTGGGAGGGAGGGAGGAAGGGAGGAGGGGGGAGTGACAGAGAAGGAGGGAAGGAGGGAGAGAAAGAGGGAGAAAGGGAGGGCCAGAGGGAGACAGACAGAGGAAGGGAGCAACAGGCAAAGGGAGGGAGGCAGATAGAGACAGAGGGAGCGACAGCGGAGGGAGGGAGCAACAGACAGAGGGAGAGAGAGGGAGAGTGGGAGGGAGCGACAGAGAGAGAGGGGGAGAGAGAGAAAGAGGGGGAGGGAGCGACAGACAGACAGACAGACAGACAGACAGACGACGGACGGACGGAGGGACGGAGGGACGGACGGACGGACGGAGGGAGGGAGGGAGGGAGGGACAGACAGAGGGAGGGACAGACAGACAGAGGGGGAGGGGGAGGGAGGGGGAGGGAGGGAGGGAGGGAGGGAGGGAGGGAGGGAGGGAGGGAGGGAGGGAGGGAGGGAGGGAGGGAGGGAGGGAGGGAGGGAGGGAGAAGTGTTACTCTGTAATTCTGGAGGTTCATCAATAGTCCATTTATTATGAAAAATTGCTGTATCACACTGAAATGAGGCAGCTACCATGGAATTGATTTAGAAAACAGCAATATGATGAGGAAGTCCTTCGTCAGCTGTTTCTGGCCGCCAGTCTTACAATCTGACGAGAATATATACAAGCCAGGTACAGAAAGTGTGATTGGAAAGATTGGTCAGCATATAGGAAGGTATGTGTCTGTGTGTGTCAACGTTAAATACGCTGGTGGTTTTAAATGAGTAACATGCTTGATAAAAGGAACACTATTTGCCAGACATCCAGAGAAGGATGAATACATACAGTGGGGAGAACAAGTATTTGATACACTGATGATTTTGCAGGTTTTCCTACTTACAAAGCATGTAGAGGTCTGTAATTTTTATCATAGGTACACTTCAACTGTGAGAGACGGAATCTAAAACAAAAATCCAGAAAGTCACATTGTATGATTTTTAAGTAATTCATTTGCATTTTATTGCATGACATAAGTATTTGATTACCTACCAACCAGTATGAATTCCGGCTCTCACAGACCTGTTAATTTTTCTTTAAGTCCTCCTGTTCTCCACTCATTACCTGTATTAACTGCACCTGTTTGAACTCGTTACAACAACTGTTGGCACAATTATTAGAAAATGGAAGAAATTCAAGATGACGGTCAATCACCCTCAGTCTGGGGCTCCATGCAAGATCTCACCTCGTGGGCATCAATGATCATGAGGAAGGTGAGGGATAAGCCCAGAACTACACGACAGGACCTGGTCAATGACCTGAAGAGAGCTGGTACCACAGTCTCAAAGAAAACCATTAGTAACACACTACGCCGTCATGGATTAAAATCCTGCAGCGCACGCAAGGTCCCCCTGCTCAAGCCAGCGCATGTCCAGGCCCGTCTGAAGTTTGCCAATGACCATCTGGATGATCCAGAGGAGGAATGGGAGAAGGTCATGTGGTCTGATGAGACAAAAATAGGGCTTTTTGGTCTAAACTCCACTCGCTGTGTTTGGAGGAAGAAGAAGGATGAGTACAACCCCAAGAACACCATCCCAACCATGAAGCATGGAGGTGGAAACATCATTATTTGGGGATGCTTTTCTGCAAAGGGGACAAGACTACTGCACCGTATTGGGGGAAGGATGGATGGGGCCATGTATCGCGAGATCTTGGCCAACAACCTCCTTGCCTCAGTAAGAGCATTGAAGATGGGTCGTGGCTGGGTCTTCCAGCATGACAACGACCCGAAACACACAGCCAGGGCAACTAAGGAGTGGCTCCGTAAGAAGAATCTCAAGGTCCTGGAGTGGCATAGCCAGTCTCCAGACCTGAACCCAATAGAAAATCTTTGGAGGGAGCTGAAAGTCCGTATTGCCCAGCGACAGTCCCGAAACATGAAGGATCTGGAGAAGGTCTGTATGGAGGAGTGGGCCAAAATCCCTGCTGCAGTGTGTGCAAACCTGGTCAAGAACTACAGGAAACGTATGATCTCTGTTATTGCAAACAAAGTTTTCTGTACCAAATATTAAGTTCTGCTTTTCTGATGTATCAAATACTTATGTCATGCAATAAAATGCAAATTAATGACTTAAAAATCATACAATATGATTTTCTGGATTTTTGTTTTAGATTCCGTCTCTCACAGTTGAAGTGTACCTATGATAAAAAATTACAGACCTCTACATGCTTTGTAAGTATGAAAACCTGCAAAATCGGCAGTGTATCAAATACTTGTTCTCCCCACTGTAGGTGTTGTGTACTGTATGTGTGAGATGCCAGAAATATGTATTATATGGTGCTGACCAAATGAGAGACTCATAGCCATTTTAATAAGGTATTGATTACAACCCATGTCAGGAGAAGAAGACTAATGGTTGGTTTGTGCGCCAGTATAAAAGGCATTGATTGGTTGATATGAGGATAGGGAGTACTAATGATTGGTTACAGACCAAAGGATTGTTGTGTATCCTGTGTAGTCGCCCGTGTGCGCATTAGTGCATTTATGCATTTGTGTGTGAATGTGTGCATGCGCGTGTGTGTTTGTGTGTGTGTGTGTATCTGTGTGTGTGTACTCACCAGCGCTCAGCCAGGGGTACTTTGAGCCGGGGCCTGGTTAGTTTGAGCTGCTGTTCCTTCACAGCGTAAGTCAGGACCTGTCTGTCAGTGTAGTGTCTGTACGGCTGGTTCCCCAACTCAAACAACTCCCAGATAGTCACTCCCAGAGACCTAGAACAGAGACAAACCCATAACGTCTTCAGATAGTCACTCCCAGAGACCTAGAACAGAGACAAACCCATAACGTCTTCAGATAGTCACTCCCAGAGACCTAGAACAGAGACAAACCCATAACGTCTTCAGATAGTCACTCCCAGAGACCTAGAACAGAGACAAACCCATAACGTCTTCAGATAGTCACTCCCAGAGACCTAGAACAGAGACAAACCCAGGAAGTCTTCAGATAGTCACTCCCAGAGACCTAGAACAGAGACAAACCCATAACGTCTTCAGATAGTCACTCCCAGAGACCTAGAACAGAGACAAACCCATAACGTCTTCAGATAGTCACTCCCAGAGACCTAGAACAGAGACAAACCCAGGAAGAAACGTCTTCAGATAGTCACTCCCAGAGACCTAGAACAGAGACAAACCCATAACGTCTTCAGATAGTCACTCCCAGAGACCTAGAACAGAGAAAAAAAACCATAACGTCTTCAGATAGTCACTCCCAGAGACCTAGAACAGAGACAAACCCAGGAAGTCTTCAGATAGTCACTCCCAGAGACCTAGAACAGAGACAAACCTATGAAGTAACGTCTTCAGATAGTCACTCCCAGAGACCTAGAACAGAGACAAACCCAGGAAGTCTTCAGATAGTCACTCCCAGAGACCTAGAACAGAGACAAACCCATAACGTCTTCAGATAGTCACTCCCAGAGACCTAGAACAGAGACAAACCCAGGAAGTCTTCAGATAGTCACTCCCAGAGACCTAGAACAGAGACAAACCCATAACGTCTTCAGATAGTCACTCCCAGAGACCTAGAACAGAGACAAACCCATAACGTCTTCAGATAGTCACTCCCAGAGACCTAGAACAGAGACAAACCCATAACGTCTTCAGATAGTCACTCCCAGAGACCTAGAACAGAGACAAACCCATAACGTCTTCAGATAGTCACTCCCAGAGACCTAGAACAGAGACAAACCCAGGAAGTCTTCAGATAGTCACTCCCAGAGACCTAGAACAGAGACAAACCCAGGAAGTAACGTCTTCAAATGAGGAACTTCATAGGTGACCATGTGGCCTGACTAGGAAAAACTCTGGACACCAGACCCCAGGGTTTCTCTTAGGCAGGGAAAACACAGAGCTCTATTCAATAGAGGTTCGATTAGTTGTAGCAGGCTTTAATTAGCCTTTATTTAGTCTCAGTGTGTTTGTGTTGTCATGACAACTGCTCGTCACTCATTGTCATGTCACATCTGGATTGACAATGAGCTATCGAGTTGGAAAGAGCACAAACTGATCTGGGACCAGGCTAGGTTTGGTTGAAGAGTTGTATCAATAACACCATAAGTCAAATCTGGGATCAGGCTAGCTGTGGTTGAAGAGTTGTATCAATAACACCATAAGTCAAATCTGGGACCAGGCTAGCTGTGGTTGAAGAGCTGTATCAATAACACCATAAGTCAAATCTGGGATCAGGCTAGCTGTGGTTGAAGAGTTGTATCAATAACACCATAAGTCAAATCTGGGATCAGGCTAGCTGTGGTTGAAGAGTTGTATCAATAACACCATAAGTCAAATCTGGGATCAGGCTAGCTGTGGTTGAAGAGCTGTGTCGTTGACCTTAACAATAACACCATAGGGGCTGAGTCAACCATAGTGTATGGTGCTGACACCATTCATTCCTACACCCTTGAACCCCTGACCCCTCCCCCTGCTCACCAGACGTTGCTGTCCTTAGTCTGGTCCACCACTAGTAGGTTACCATGCACCTCGTCTATGAGCTCTGGGGCGATCCAACGCAGCGGCACCCAGATCTGGTCTGGAGTCACAAAGTAGTCATCCTACAGAGTAGAATAGAGCAGAATCATTAGATGGAAATACTACTTTATTGTCTGTCTGTTACAATGGAAACTATTCTTCTGTCCCACCCACTATTCAGTATGTAGAAATATACATCATACAATATAACCAAGACTGGTTAATTACTGTAGATTCACCAAGACTGGTTAATTACTGTAGATTCACCAAGACTGGTTAATTACTGTAGATTCACCAAGACTGGTTTATTACTGTAGATTCACCAAGACTGGTTTATTACTGTAGATTCACCAAGACTGGTTTATTACTGTAGATTCACCAAGACTGGTTAATTACTGTAGATTCACCAAGACTGGTTAATTACTGTAGATTCACCAAGACTGGTTAATTACTGTAGATTCACCAAGACTGGTTAATTACTGTAGATTCACCAAGACTGGTTAATTACTGTAGATTCACCAAGACTGGTTAATTACTGTAGATTCACCAAGACTGGTTAATTACTGTAGATTCACCAAGACTGGTTAATTACTGTAGATTCACCAAGACTGGTTAATTACTGTAGATTCACCAAGACTGGTTAATTACTGTAGATTCACCAAGACTGGTTAATTACTGTAGATTCACCAAGACTGGTTAATTACTGTAGATTCACCAAGACTGGTTAATTACTGTAGATTCACCAAGACTGGTTAATTACTGTAGATTCACCAAGACTGGTTTATTACTGTAGACTAACCAAGACTGGTTTATTACTGTAGATTCACCAAGACTGGTTTATTACTGTAGACTAACCAAGACTGGTTAATTACTGTAGATTCACCAAGACTGGTTAATTACTGTAGATTCACCAAGACTGGTTTATTACTGTAGACTCACCAAGACTGGTTTATTACTGTAGATTCACCAAGACTGGTTTATTACTGTAGACTAACCAAGACTGGTTAATTACTGTAGATTCACCAAGACTGGTTAATTACTGTAGATTCACCAAGACTGGTTTATTACTGTAGACTCACCAAGACTGGTTTATTACTGTAGATTCAACAAGACTGGTTTATTACTGTAGACTCACCAAGACTGGTTTATTACTGTAGACTCATCAAGACTGGTTTATTACTGTAGATTCACCAAGACTGGTTTATTACTGTAGATTCACCAAGACTGGTTTATTACTGTAGATTCACCAAGAACCGGTTTATTACTGTAGACTCATCAAGACTGGTTTATTACTGTAGATTCACCAAGACTGGTTTATTACTGTAGATTCACCAAGACTGGTTTATTACTGTAGATTCACCAAGACTGGTTTATTACTGTAGACTCACCTTGTATCTGCTGTGTGAGAGGCCATAGTCTCCTATCTTTACTGTCCTCTCTGAGGTCAGAAGGCAGTTCCTTAAGGCCAGGTCACTGTAAAGAGGAGAGGGAGGAACAGTTCATCACATTGTTACATTATAGCCATTTAGCAGACGCTGTTATCCAGAGAGACTTACAGCAGCATTTAGGGTTAAGTACCTTGCTCAAGGGCACATCGTCAGATTTTTCACCTAGTCTGCTCAGAGATTCAAACCAGCAACCTTTCAGTTACTGGCGCAACGCTCTTAACCGCTAGGCTACCTGCCACCCAGTCACTAGACCAGACTAAACCATATGTAATCCTCTGACTGCAGTAATATCGTATCACAATAAACCATTCAATCATTGTTATTGAATGTATTGTACCACAGGAAAACATGATGCTTCACAACATTTACCGCGCAATAGCATAAAGTACGGGTGTAATTCACTGGTATGACTGCACAAGTAGCTACGTGGATTTCTCATTTTTCTCTGTAGCTATTTCTGACTACTACACAGGCAGCGAGATTTTGTTGATCTTAACTCTACCTATCATCAGCTCCTCAGCACATGATTGGCTGCTACCATGGTAACAAGGAGAGAGGGGTTCCCCCCGGCAACAAAATCACTGATGCTGGAGTTGGTGAGAGTCACTCAGGCAGCACCAGGATGTTGTTACCGGGACAGACCAGCAGGCGGAGCCAGAGCAACACAGCTTCAGTCATATCCTTACATATTTCCATATTTTATTTGAACATTTATTTAAACAGGTAAGGTAATTAGGAACAGATTGTGATGTATATAATATCCTCAATATCATGTTAATTTGGAGACAGACCAGCTGCACAGTCCCAGTTGTATCTAGGGTGGGATGTGTCAGAGTGAGACCAGATCCTTCAACATCCTCCAGATCATACCGATTCAGTTCCCTCTATCGGTTTTATGTCCTTACAACATGTATGTTACCGTACATACAGTGTATATATCATTACTCTTCACTACAACATGTATGTTACCATACATACAGTGTATCTATCATTACTCTTCACTACAACATGTATGTTACCATACATACAGTGTATATATCATTACTCTTCACTACAACATGTATGTTACCATACATACAGTGTATATATCATTACTCTTCACTACAACATGTATGTTACCGTACATACAGTGTATATATCATTACTCTTCACTACAACATGTATGTTACCGTATACAGTGTATATATTACTCTTCACTACAACATGTATCATTACTCTTTACAACATGTATGTTACCATACATACAGTGTATATATCATTACTCTTCCTCACTACAACATGTATCATTACTCTTCACTACCATACATACAGTGTATATATCATTACTCTTCACTACAACATGTATGTTACCATACATACAGTGTTACCATACATACATATATCATTACTCTTCACTACAACATGTATGTTACCATACATACAGTGTATATATCATTACTCTTCACTACAACATGTAT
>NW_025745438.1:313142-373142 GCF_021184085.1 Oncorhynchus gorbuscha
TCCATGTTTAAACAATACAGGACTGGACTGGTATAATACATGGAGAAACCTCCCTCTAACTGGTCCATGTTTAAACAATACAGGACTGGACTGGTATAATACATGGAGAAACCTCCCTCTAACTGGTCCATGTTTAAACAATACAGGACTGGACTGGTATAATACATGGAGAAACCTCCTCTAACTGGTCCATGTTTAAACAATACAGGACTGGACTGGTATAATACATGGAGAAACCTCCCTCTAACTGGTCCATGTTTAAACAATACAGGACTGGACTGGTATAATACATGGAGAAACCTCCTCTAACAGGTCCATGTTTAAACAATACAGGACTGGACTGTTATAATACATGGAGAAACCTCCTCTAGCTGGTCCATGTTTAAACAATACAGGACTGGACTGTTATAATACATGGAGAAACCTCCTCTAGCTGGTCCATGTTTAAACAATACAGGACTGGACTGGTATAATACATGGAGAAACCTCCCTCTAGCTGGTCCATGTTTAAACAATACAGGACTGGACTGGTATAATACATGGAGAAACCTCCCTCTAACTGGTCCATGTTTAAACAATACAGGACTGGACTGGTATAATACATGGAGAAACCTCCCTCTAACTGGTCCATGTTTAAACAATACAGGACTGGACTGGTATAATACATGGTGAAACCTCCTCTAACAGGTCCATGTTTAAACAATACAGGACTGGACTGGTATAATACATGGAGAAACTTCCTCTAACTGGTCCATGTTTAAACAATACAGGACTGGACTGGTATAATACATGGAGAAACCTCCTCTAACTGGTCCATGTTTAAACAATACAGGACTGGACTGGTATAATACATGGAGAAACCTCCCTCTAGCTGGTCCATGTTTAAACAATACAGGACTGGACTGGTATAATACATGGAGAAACCTCCCTCTAACTGGTCCATGTTTAAACAATACAGGACTGGACTGGTATAATACATGGTGAAACCTCCTCTAACTGGTCCATGTTTAAACAATACAGGACTGGACTGGTATAATACATGGAGAAACCTCCCTCTAACTGGTCCATGTTTAAACAATACAGGACTGGACTGGTATAATACATGGTGAAACCTCCTCTAACTGGTCCATGTTTAAACAATACAGGACTGGACTGGTATAATACATGGGGAAACCTCCTCTAACTGGTCCATGTTTAAACAATACAGGACTGGACTGGTATAATACATGGAGAAACCTCCCTCTAACTGGTCCATGTTTAAACAATACAGGACTGGACTGGTATAATACATGGAGAAACCTCCTCTAGCTGGTCCATGTTTAAACAATACAGGACTGGACTGGTATAATACATGGTGAAACCTCCTCTAGCTGGTCCATGTTTAAACAATACAGGACTGGACTGGTATAATACATGGAGAAACCTCCTCTAACTGGTCCATGTTTAAACAATACAGGACTGGACTGGTATAATACATGGTGAAACCTCCTCTAACTGGTCCATGTTTAAACAATACAGGACTGGACTGGTATAATACATGGAGAAACCTCCCTCTAGCTGGTCCATGTTTAAACAATACAGGACTGGACTGGTATAATACATGGTGAAACCTCCCTCTAGCTGGTCCATGTTTAAACAATACAGGACTGGACTGGTATAATACATGGAGAAACCTCCCTCTAACTGGTCCATGTTTAAACAATACAGGACTGGACTGGTATAATACATGGTGAAACCTCCTCTAGCTGGTCCATGTTTAAACAATACAGGACTGGACTGGTATAATACATGGTGAAACCTCCCTCTAGCTGGTCCATGTTTAAACAATACAGGACTGGACTGGTATAATACATGGTGAAACCTCCCTCTAACTGGTCCATGTTTAAACAATACAGGACTGGACTGGTATAATACATGGAGAAACCTCCTCTAACTGGTCCATGTTTAAACAATACAGGACTGGACTGGTATAATACATGGAGAAACCTCCCTCTAGCTGGTCCATGTTTAAACAATACAGGACTGGACTGGTATAATACATGGTGAAACCTCCTCTAGCTGGTCCATGTTTAAACAATACAGGACTGGACTGGTATAATACATGGAGAAACCTCCCTCTAACTGGTCCATGTTTAAACAATACAGGACTGGACTGGTATAATACATGGAGAAACCTCCCTCTAACTGGTCCATGTTTAAACAATACAGGACTGGACTGGTATAATACATGGAGAAACCTCCCTCTAACTGGTCCATGTTTAAACAATACAGGACTGGACTGGTATAATACATGGAGAAACCTCCCTCTAGCTGGTCCATGTTTAAACAATACAGGACTGGACTGGTATAATACATGGAGAAACCTCCCTCTTACTGGTCCATGTTTAAACAATACAGGACTGGACTGGTATAATACATGGTGAAACCTCCCTCTAACTGGTCCATGTTTAAACAATACAGGACTGGACTGGTATAATACATGGAGAAACCTCCCTCTAACTGGTCCATGTTTAAACAATACAGGACTGGACTGGTAT
This sequence comes from Oncorhynchus gorbuscha, assembly GCF_021184085.1. Taxonomy (NCBI): domain Eukaryota; kingdom Metazoa; phylum Chordata; class Actinopteri; order Salmoniformes; family Salmonidae; genus Oncorhynchus; species Oncorhynchus gorbuscha. Next base: position 315,680 of record NW_025745438.1, read on the forward strand.
AATACATGGTGAAACCTCCCTCTAACTGGTCCATGTTTAAACAATACAGGACTGGACTGGTATAATACATGGGGAAACCTCCCTCTAACTGGTCCATGTTTAAACAATACAGGACTGGACTGGTATAATACATGGAGAAACCTCCCTCTAACTGGTCCATGTTTAAACAATACAGGACTGGACTGGTATAATACATGGAGAAACCTCCCTCTAGCTGGTCCATGTTTAAACAATACAGGACTGGACTGGTATAATACATGGTGAAACCTCCTCTAGCTGGTCCATGTTTAAACAATACAGGACTGGACTGTTATAATACATGGAGAAACCTCCCTCTAACTGGTCCATGTTTAAACAATACAGGACTGGACTGGTATAATACATGGTGAAACCTCCTCTAACTGGTCCATGTTTAAACAATACAGGACTGGACTGGTATAATACATGGAGAAACCTCCCTCTAGCTGGTCCATGTTTAAACAATACAGGACTGGACTGGTATAATACATGGTGAAACCTCCCTCTAGCTGGTCCATGTTTAAACAATACAGGACTGGACTGGTATAATACATGGAGAAACCTCCCTCTAACTGGTCCATGTTTAAACAATACAGGACTGGACTGGTATAATACATGGTGAAACCTCCCTCTAGCTGGTCCATGTTTAAACAATACAGGACTGGACTGGTATAATACATGGTGAAACCTCCTCTAACTGGTCCATGTTTAAACAATACAGGACTGGACTGGTATAATACATGGTGAAACCTCCCTCTAACTGGTCCATGTTTAAACAATACAGGACTGGACTGGTATAATACATGGAGAAACCTCCCTCTAACTGGTCCATGTTTAAACAATACAGGACTGGACTGGTATAATACATGGAGAAACCTCCTCTAGCTGGTCCATGTTTAAACAATACAGGACTGGACTGGTATAATACATGGAGAAACCTCCCTCTAGCTCGTCCATGTTTAAACAATACAGGACTGGACTGGTATAATACATGGAGAAACCTCCCTCTAACTGGTCCATGTTTAAACAATACAGGACTGGACTGGTATAATACATGGAGAAACCTCCCTCTAACTGGTCCATGTTTAAACAATACAGGACTGGACTGGTATAATACATGGTGAAACCTCCCTCTAACTGGTCCATGTTTAAACAATACAGGACTGGACTGGTATAATACATGGAGAAACCTCCCTCTAACTGGTCCATGTTTAAACAATACAGGACTGGACTAGTATAATACATGGAGAAACCTCCCTCTAGCTGGTCCATGTTTAAACAATACAGGACTGGACTGGTATAATACATGGAGAAACCTCCCTCTAGCTCGTCCATGTTTAAACAATACAGGACTGGACTGGTATAATACATGGAGAAACCTCCCTCTAACTGGTCCATGTTTAAACAATACAGGACTGGACTGGTATAATACATGGTGAAACCTCCCTCTAGCTGGTCCATGTTTAAACAATACAGGACTGGACTGGTATAATACATGGTGAAACCTCCCTCTAGCTGGTCCATGTTTAAACAATACAGGACTGGACTGGTATAATACATGGTGAAACCTCCCTCTAACTGGTCCATGTTTAAACAATACAGGACTGGACTGGTATAATACATGGAGAAACCTCCCTCTAACTGGTCCATGTTTAAACAATACAGGACTGGACTGGTATAATACATGGAGAAACCTCCCTCTAGCTGGTCCATGTTTAAACAATACAGGACTGGACTGGTATAATACATGGAGAAACCTCCCTCTAGCTGGTCCATGTTTAAACAATACAGGACTGGACTGGTATAATACATGGAGAAACCTCCTCTAACTGGTCCATGTTTAAACAATACAGGACTGGACTGGTATAATACATGGAGAAACCTCCCTCTAACTGGTCCATGTTTAAACAATACAGGACTGGACTGGTATAATACATGGAGAAACCTCCTCTAACTGGTCCATGTTTAAACAATACAGGACTGGACTGGTATAATACATGGAGAAACCTCCTCTAGCTGGTCCATGTTTAAACAATACAGGACTGGACTGGTATAATACATGGAGAAACCTCCCTCTAACTGGTCCATGTTTAAACAATACAGGACTGGACTGGTATAATACATGGTGAAACCTCCCTCTAACTGGTCCATGTTTAAACAATACAGGACTGGACTGGTATAATACATGGAGAAACCTCCCTCTAACTGGTCCATGTTTAAACAATACAGGACTGGACTGGTATAATACATGGAGAAACCTCCCTCTAGCTGGTCCATGTTTAAACAATACAGGACTGGACTGGTATAATACATGGAGAAACCTCCCTCTAACTGGTCCATGTTTAAACAATACAGGACTGGACTGGTATAATACATGGTGAAACCTCCCTCTAGCTGGTCCATGTTTAAACAATACAGGACTGGACTGGTATAATACATGGTGAAACCTCCCTCTAACTGGTCCATGTTTAAACAATACAGGACTGGACTGGTATAATACATGGAGAAACCTCCCTCTAGCTGGTCCATGTTTAAACAATACAGGACTGGACTGGTATAATACATGGAGAAACCTCCCTCTAGCTGGTCCATGTTTAAACAATACAGGACTGGACTGGTATAATACATGGTGAAACCTCCCTCTAGCTGGTCCATGTTTAAACAATGCAGGACTGGACTGGTATAATACATGGAGAAACCTCCCTCTAGCTGGTCCATGTTTAAACAATACAGGACTGGACTGGTATAATACATGGAGAAACTTCCCTCTAACTGGTCCATGTTTAAACAATACAGGACTGGACTGGTATAATACATGGAGAAACCTCCCTCTAACTGGTCCATGTTTAAACAATACAGGACTGGACTGGTATAATACATGGAGAAACCTCCCTCTAACTGGTCCATGTTTAAACAATACAGGACTGGACTGGTATAATACATGGAGAAACCTCCCTCTAGCTGGTCCATGTTTAAACAATACAGGACTGGACTGGTATAATACATGGAGAAACCTCCTCTAGCTGGTCCATGTTTAAACAATACAGGACTGGACTGGTATAATACATGGTGAAACCTCCCTCTAACTGGTCCATGTTTAAACAATACAGGACTGGACTGGTATAATACATGGAGAAACCTCCCTCTAACTGGTCCATGTTTAAACAATACAGGACTGGACTGGTATAATACATGGTGAAACCTCCCTCTAGCTGGTCCATGTTTAAACAATACAGGACTGGACTGGTATAATACATGGAGAAACCTCCCTCTAGCTGGTCCATGTTTAAACAATACAGGACTGGACTGGTATAATACATGGTGAAACCTCCCTCTAACTGGTCCATGTTTAAACAATACAGGACTGGACTGGTATAATACATGGTGAAACCTCCCTCTAACTGGTCCATGTTTAAACAATACAGGACTGGACTGGTATAATACATGGAGAAACCTCCCTCTAGCTGGTCCATGTTTAAACAATACAGGACTGGACTGGTATAATACATGGTGAAACCTCCCTCTAACTGGTCCATGTTTAAACAATACAGGACTGGACTGGTATAATACATGGAGAAACCTCCCTCTAACTGGTCCATGTTTAAACAATACAGGACTGGACTGGTATAATACATGGAGAAACCTCCCTCTAGCTGGTCCATGTTTAAACAATACAGGACTGGACTGGTATAATACATGGAGAAACCTCCCTCTAGCTGGTCCATGTTTAAACAATACAGGACTGGACTGGTATAATACATGGAGAAACCTCCTCTAACTGGTCCATGTTTAAACAATACAGGACTGGACTGGTATAATACATGGAGAAACCTCCCTCTAACTGGTCCATGTTTAAACAATACAGGACTGGACTGGTATAATACATGGTGAAACCTCCTCTAACTGGTCCATGTTTAAACAATACAGGACTGGACTGGTATAATACATGGAGAAACCTCCCTCTAACTGGTCCATGTTTAAACAATACAGGACTGGACTGGTATAATACATGGAGAAACCTCCCTCTAGCTGGTCCATGTTTAAACAATACAGGACTGGACTGGTATAATACATGGAGAAACCTCCCTCTAGCTGGTCCATGTTTAAACAATACAGGACTGGACTGGTATAATATATGGAGAAACCTCCTCTAACTGGTCCATGTTTAAACAATACAGGACTGGACTGGTATAATACATGGTGAAACCTCCCTCTAGCTGGTCCATGTTTAAACAATACAGGACTGGACTGGTATAATACATGGAGAAACCTCCTCTAGCTGGTCCATGTTTAAACAATACAGGACTGGACTGGTATAATACATGGAGAAACCTCCCTCTAACTGGTCCATGTTTAAACAATACAGGACTGGACTGGTATAATACATGGAGAAACCTCCTCTAACTGGTCCATGTTTAAACAATACAGGACTGGACTGGTATAATACATGGAGAAACCTCCCTCTAACTGGTCCATGTTTAAACAATACAGGACTGGACTGGTATAATACATGGAGAAACCTCCCTCTAGCTGGTCCATGTTTAAACAATACAGGACTGGACTGGTATAATACATGGAGAAACCTCCCTCTAACTGGTCCATGTTTAAACAATACAGGACTGGACTGGTATAATACATGGAGAAACCTCCCATGGTGAAACCTAACTGGTCCATGTTTAAACAATACAGGACTGGACTGGTATAATACATGGAGAAACCTCCCTCTAGCTGGTCCATGTTTAAACAATACAGGACTGGACTGGTATAATACATGGAGAAACCTCCCTCTAGCTGGTCCATGTTTAAACAATACAGGACTGGACTGGTATAATACATGGTGAAACCTCCTCTAGCTGGTCCATGTTTAAACAATACAGGACTGGACTGGTATAATACATGGAGAAACCTCCCTCTAGCTGGTCCATGTTTAAACAATACAGGACTGGACTGGTATAATACATGGAGAAACCTCCTCTAACTGGTCCATGTTTAAACAATACAGGACTGGACTGGTATAATACATGGAGAAACCTCCTCTAACTGGTCCATGTTTAAACAATACAGGACTGGACTGGTATAATACATGGAGAAACCTCCTCTAACTGGTCCATGTTTAAACAATACAGGACTGGACTGGTATAATACATGGAGAAACCTCCCTCTAGCTGGTCCATGTTTAAACAATACAGGACTGGACTGGTAAATACATGGAGAAACCTCCCTCTAGCTGGTCCATGTTTAAACAATACAGGACTGGACTGGTATAATACATGGTGAAACCTCCTCTAACTGGTCCATGTTTAAACAATACAGGACTGGACTGGTATAATACATGGAGAAACCTCCTCTAACTGGTCCATGTTTAAACAATACAGGACTGGACTGGTATAATACATGGAGAAACCTCCCTCTAGCTGGTCCATGTTTAAACAATACAGGACTGGACTGGTATAATACATGGTGAAACCTCCCTCTAACTGGTCCATGTTTAAACAATACAGGACTGGACTGGTATAATACATGGAGAAACCTCCTCTAACTGGTCCATGTTTAAACAATACAGGACTGGACTGGTATAATACATGGAGAAACCTCCCTCTAGCTGGTCCATGTTTAAACAATACAGGACTGGACTGGTATAATACATGGAGAAACCTCCCTCTAGCTGGTCCATGTTTAAACAATACAGGACTGGACTGGTATAATACATGGAGAAACCTCCCTCTAACTGGTCCATGTTTAAACAATACAGGACTGGACTGGTATAATACATGGAGAAACCTCCCTCTAACTGGTCCATGTTTAAACAATACAGGACTGGACTGGTATAATACATGGAGAAACCTCCCTCTAACTGGTCCATGTTTAAACAATACAGGACTGGACTGGTATAATACATGGAGAAACCTCCCTCTAACTGGTCCATGTTTAAACAATACAGGACTGGACTGGTATAATACATGGAGAAACCTCCCTCTAACTGGTCCATGTTTAAACAATACAGGACTGGACTGGTATAATACATGGAGAAACCTCCCTCTAGCTGGTCCATGTTTAAACAATACAGGACTGGACTGGTATAATACATGGAGAAACCTCCCTCTAACTGGTCCATGTTTAAACAATACAGGACTGGACTGGTATAATACATGGAGAAACCTCCCTCTAGCTGGTCCATGTTTAAACAATACAGGACTGGACTGGTATAATACATGGAGAAACCTCCCTCTAACTGGTCCATGTTTAAACAATACAGGACTGGACTGGTATAATACATGGAGAAACCTCCCTCTAGCTGGTCCATGTTTAAACAATACAGGACTGGACTGGTATAATACATGGAGAAACCTCCCTCTAGCTGGTCCATGTTTAAACAATGCAGGACTGGACTGGTATAATACATGGAGAAACCTCCCTCTAACTGGTCCATGTTTAAACAATACAGGACTGGACTGGTATAATACATGGAGAAACCTCCCTCTAACTGGTCCATGTTTAAACAATACAGGACTGGACTGGTATAATACATGGAGAAACCTCCCTCTAACTGGTCCATGGTTAAACAATGCAGGACTGGACTGGTATAATACATGGAGAAACCTCCCTCTAGCTGGTCCATGTTTAAACAATACAGGACTGGACTGGTATAATACATGGAGAAACCTCCCTCTAGCTGGTCCATGTTTAAACAATGCCTGTACTGGACATCCATAAGGGAAGTGATCTTGTGCATACTTCAGGAACAAGGGTAGCGAATCAGAAACCAGCTACAGACTTTGGGAGGAGTGGTTTCTGTGTCATTAGTATGTGCTAAGAAAATAATCTGGGGTGCAGCTCACCTTGCCAAACCAACCATGTCCTATCTCCTTCACATAGAGTAGACTGTGGCGACCCAGCTCTGACGGTTTCAACAGCTGGACTGCAGAGAGAGGGGGGGGGAGAGGGAGAGTTAGACACATTGCAATTGTTAGACTTCTAGAATGAAGAGAGGATGAAGTAAGAGAGGGAGAGAAGGAGAGAGGAAGAGAGGGAGATAAGGAGAGAGGAAGAGAGGGAGAGATGAAGAGAGGGAGAGTGAGAGGGAGGGAGAGAGGATGAGTAAGATAGGGAGACAGGGAGAGGGAGACAGGGAGAGGGAGAGAGGAAGAAAGGGAGAGAGGGACGGAGGGAGACGAAGAAAGGGAGAGAGGAAGACAGGGAGAGAGGAAGAGAGGGGCAGTAATAAAGATAGACAGTAAAGTCTGGGTTGTTACCACACATCACAATATCAGAATGAGATTAAAAGAGAAATTCATAAATAATACAATGTGAATACAGAGATCAAAACAGAAGACAACTGCAGTGCCACAGGTAGAACAACAGAGAGAGAGACGGGGAGAGGGAGAGAGAGAGAGTTAAAAGCACTTACTCTCAGTAATAATAAAGAGATATCTCCTAGGGAAGTAAAATGTTACTTCTAAAAGTCGACCAGAGAAAACCAACTCATAATCCTCCTGAAACAAACTGAAGAGACAGAAACTCCTCTGAAGGCACTATGCTGTCAGCTAACATGGTCTCAGTCCCAACGGGCACCCTATTCTCTATATAGTGCACAGATTTTGACCAGGGCTCATGGGACTCTGGTTAAAAGTAGTGTACTAAGTAGGAAATAGGGTGCCATTTGGCTGTCAACTCCTACAGAGTAGAGCATCATATTACTAAAAACAAGTACCTTGACGAATCCTCATAATTTAGAGATGATGATGATGATGATGATGGTGAAGGTGGTGATGAAGATAAAGTAGCTGGAGTGGCGGAGCGGCCAGCCATCCACCCTGAGGTAGAGCGCCGCGTGTGTGTGTTGACGGTGCTGGTGTGTGTGCGGTGAATGGGTCCGGTCCCCAGAGATGACGGTATGAGTGTGTGGAGAAAACCTCTCCCCGTCCACAGAAGTGATAAGAGACCAGCCACAGCAAGTGTGTGTGAGAGTCCATGGCCCCAGTCCCGGTGTGTGTGAGAGTCCATGGCCCCAGTCCCGGTGTGTGTGAGAGTCCATGGCCCCAGTCCCAGTGTGTGTGAGAGTCCATGGCCCCAGTCCCGGTGTGTGTGAGAGTCCATGGCCCCAGTCCCAGTGTGTGTGAGAGTCCATGGCCCCAGTCCCGGTGTGTGTGAGAGAAAGACGAGAAGAACCCATGACTGCCGCGGCCACGTCAGCCAACCCTCCACAGGGTTTAACCCTACGAGCCCTCACACAGCTGAACAAGCTGCCTGCTCCCCCTCTCTCTCTCTCTCTCTCTCTCTCCCTCTCTCTCTCATCACAATGCATCGTCCTCACACTGTTCCAAAACTAAACATGTTCCAGAACCCCGTCCATGAACCTTCTTCCCAACTGTCACACAGTCTGTACTGTCTCCTCTATAGCCTGGGTCTCAGCTCTGTCTCCTCTATAGCCTGGGTCTCAGCTCTGTCTCCTCTATAGACTGGGTCTCAGCTCTGTCTCCTTATATAGACTGGGTCTCAGCTCTGTCTCCTCTATAGCCTGGGTCTCAGCTCTGTCTCCTCTATAGACTGGGTCTCAGCTCTGTCTCCTCTATAGCCTGGGTCTCAGCTCTGTCTCCTCTATAGACTGGGTCTCAGCTCTGTCTCCTCTATAGACTGGGTCTCAGCTCTGTCTCCTTATATAGACTGGGTCTCAGCTCTGTCTCCTCTATAGACTGGGTCTCAGCTCTGTCTCCTCTATAGCCTGGGTCTCAGCTCTGTCTCCTCTATAGCCTGGGTCTCAGCTCTGTCTCCTCTATAGCCTGGGTCTCAGCTCTGTCTCCTCTATAGACTGGGTCTCAGCTCTGTCTCCTCTATAGCCTGGGTCTCAGCTCTGTCTCCTCTATAGCCTGGGTCTCAGCTCTGTCTCCTCTATAGCCTGGGTCTCAGCTCTGTCTCCTCTATAGACTGGGTCTCAGCTCTGTCTCCTCTATAGCCTGGGTCTCAGCTCTGTCTGAGGCAGCATAGCAGGAATCTGAACCAGCAGGGTCCTTCTCTGTATGTGGAACAAAGAAGACAGAAGAGCAGTCCCTCTGCTGTCCCGATGTTGTCTGGTGAGGCTCTACTGTTTTTCTGTGAGTCTTTCTGCGAGGACATGTTCTCCTTCTGCTTCTCTGAGCGCCGTGGCCAGCAACACCATGTGTTCTGGTCAGGCATGACTCTCTCTCTCTCTGTCCGTGTGTCCAACCAACTGCCTCTTCTAATCTTCCAATCTCTCTCCCTTTCCCAAACCCAGACAGCGTACTGGGTGTGTGCTGGCATACACTGTACACTGGTCACGCATGGCTCTGTCTGTGTGTGTCCAACCGACTCCGACTGCCAGGCATGTCCGTAGTGTGCCGCCCGACTGACTGACATACCAGCGCACTGTTCTCCCTGAAGACCTCAGGAGCAGCAGTGACATAAGAGACACATTATAACAGCCTTCTGTCTGTGTGTCACTGAGACTGGCAGAAGCATCACACACACACACACACACACACACACACACACACACACACACACACACACACACACACACACACACACACACACACACACACACACACACACACACACACACACACACACACACACACACACACACACACACACACACACACACACACACACACACACACACACACACACACACACACACACACAGAGCTCTATGAAATGCAGAGAGAAAGGTCTCTGTCATAGACACCCCACCCACCCACCACTCCCACTCCTGTCCATCACCCCTCTGTCCGTCTCTCCCGCCCAACTCCTCCTACGTTGGTCCTGGTGCCATGACACCACCCTGTATCTCATGCATGTGTTTTTCTCTAGTATTACATTGTTATTGATTAGTGCATTGTTGGGTTTAGAGTTTGATAGAAAGACATTTCACTGTACTTGTCGTGTTGATACTATCTCTCTCTCTCTCTACCCCCTCCCTCTCTCATCCCCCTTTCTATTACACACAGACACATCCCTGACTTATAACCCATACCACTACCACCCTCTGCCTCTCTCTCTCTACCCCCTCTCTCTCTCTACCCTCCCTCTCTCTCTCTACACCCTCTCTCTCTCTCTACCCCCTCTCTCTCTCTTTCTCTACCCTCTCTACCCTCTCTCTCTCTGACAGAACACTCCCTGTATTCTCTCCCTCTCTGTATCTCTCTTTCTCCATCTCCCCCATCCATCCCTCCCTCCCTCCCTCCCTCCCTCCATCACATCCCTCCCTCCCTCCCTCCCTCCCTCCCTCCCTCCCTCCCTCCCTCCCTCCCTCCCTCCCTCCCTCCCTCCCTCCCTCCCTCCCTCCCTCCCTCCCTCCCTCCCTCCCTCCCTCCCTCCCTCCCCCTCTCCCTGACTCAGTCCCCTCCCTGTATTGTAAACCATAATGCCAGTCCTCTGCTCCAGCGTTCCAGGAGTGTCACAGTGACAGTCCAGCCGTACACAGCCTCCTACTCCCCCATCACCATCACTATCCCCTGGCCGAAAGGCTAAATCACAACCTTTGTCTGTTGGTTGGTCCCCAGTGCCTGGTACCAGCCTACCAACTCAGTAGACACAGGACCCATTCACTGGGCATTCTCTGGACCCTAGCAGTGCCGCTGGGCAGGGGTTGTCACGGTGATAACAGCACACACACACACACACACACACAGACACACACACACACACACACACACACACACACACACACACACACACACACACACACACACACACACACACACACACACACACACACACACACACACACACACACACACACACACACACACACACACACACACACACACACACACACACTCTGGACTCCTGATTCCCTCCCGACCGAGGTTCTTCTCTCCTTTCTATTCTAAAGAACTGTTCCTTTATGTCATTCCATCCCACTAGGAATGTGCTTGTGTGTCCGTGCGTGTGTGTGTGTGTGTGTGTGTGTGTGTGTGTGTGTGTGTGTGTGTGTGTGTGTGTGTGTGTGTGTGTGTGTGTGTGTGTGTGTGTGTGTGTGTGTGTGTGTGTGTGTGTGTGTGTGTGTGTGTGTGTGTGCATGGACGTGTGTGTGCATGCGTGTGTGTCTCTGTGTGTGTGTGTTCGTGCGTGTCATTTCATCCCACTAGAGGAATGTGTGTGTGTGTGTGTTTGTGCTGTCTTCCCACTCATTCCCTGGCAGTGAAGCCTGAGGTAAGAGGCAGGCATTGTGGCTGTGAGCTGGTGGGATGATAGACACACACACAGTAACTTACACACTGTTGGGCTAAATGATATTCACCCACACAGACTGAGTTACTGCTGTATTACAAAGTGACATGTCTCTTGGTGTGGTGACATGTCTCTTGGTGCAGTGTGGTGACATGTCTCTTGGTGTGGTGACATGTCTCTTGGTGTGGTGACATGTCTCTTGGTGCAGTGTGGTGACATGTCTCTTGGTGTGGTGACATGTCTCTTGGTGTGGTGACATGTCTCTTGGTGCAGTGTGGTGACATGTCTCTTGGTGTGGTGACATGTCTCTTGGTGTGGTGACATGTCTCTTGGTGTGGTGACATGTCTCTTGGTGTGGTGACATGTCTCTTGGTGTGGTGACATGTCTCTTGGTGTGGTGTGGTGAGATGTCTCTTGGTGTGGTGACATGTCTCTTGGTGTGGTGACATGTCTCTTGGTGTGGTATCAAGTCTATTGGTGTGGTGACATGTCTCTTGGTGCAATGTGGTGACAAGTCTCTTGGTGTGGTGACATGTCTCTTGGTGTGGTGTGGTGAGATGTCTCTTGGTGTGGTGACATGTCTCTTGGTGTGGTGACATGTCTCTTGGTGCAGTGTGGTGACATGTCTATTGGTGTGGTGACATGTCTCTTGGTGTGGTGACATGTCTCTTGGTACAGTGTGGTGACATGTCTCTTGGTGTGGTGACATGTCTCTTGGTGTGGTGACATGTCTCTTGGTGTGGTGACATGTCTCTTGGTGTGGTGACATGTCTCTTGGTGTGGTGACATGTCTCTTGGTGTGGTGACATGTGGTGTGGTGACATGTCTCTTGGTGTGGTGACATGTCTCTTGGTGTGGTGACATGTCTCTTGGTGTGGTGACATGTGTGGTGACATGTCTCTTGGTGTGGTGACATGTCTCTTGGTGTGGTGACATGTCTCTTGGTGGTGGTGACATGTCTCTTGGTGTGGTGACATGTCTCTTGGTGTGGTGACATGTCTCTTGGTGTGGTGTGGTGAGATGTCTCTTGGTGTGGTGACATGTCTCTTGGTGTGGTGACATGTCTCTTGGTGTGGTGTGGTGAGATGTCTCTTGGTGTGGTGACATGTCTCTTGGTGTGGTGACATGTCTCTTGGTGTGGTGACATGTCTCTTGGTGTGGTGACATGTCTCTTGGTGTGGTGACATGTCTCTTGGTGTGGTGACATGTCTCTTGGTGGTGACATGTCTCTTGTGTGGTGACATGTCTCTTGGTGTGGTGACATGTCTCTTGGTGTGGTGACATGTCTCTTGGTGTGGTGACATGTCTCTTGGTGTGGTGACATGTCTCTTGGTGTGGTGACATGTCTCTTGGTGTGGTGACATGTCTCTTGGTGTGGTGACATGTCTCTTGGTGTGGTGACATGTCTCTTGGTGTGGTGACATGTCTCTTGGTGTGGTGACATGTCTCTTGGTGTGGTGACATGTCTCTTGACATGTCTCTTGGTGTGGTGACATGTCTCTTGGTGTGGTGACATGTCTCTTGGTGTGGTGACATGTCTCTTGGTGTGGTGACATGTCTCTTGGTGTGGTGACATGTCTCTTGGTGGTGACATGTGGTGACATGTCTCTTGGTGTGTCTCTTGGTGTGGTGACATGTCTCTTGGTGTGGTGACATGTCTCTTGGTGTGGTGACATGTCTCTTGGTGTGGTGACATGTCTCTTGGTGTGGTGACATGTCTCTTGGTGTGGTGACATGTCTCTTGGTGTGGTGACATGTCTCTTGGTGTGGTGACATGTCTCTTGGTGTGGTGACATGTCTCTTGGTGTGGTGACATGTCTCTTGGTGTGGTGACATGTCTCTTGGTGTGGTGACATGTCTCTTGGTGTGGTGACATGTCTCTTGGTGTGGTGACATGTCTCTTGGTGTGGTGACATGTCTCTTGGTGTGGTGACATGTCTCTTGGTGTGGTGACATGTCTCTTGGTGTGGTGACATGTCTCTTGGTGTGGTGACATGTCTCTTGGTGTGGTGACATGTCTCTTGGTGTGGTGACATGTCTCTTGGTGTGGTGACATGTCTCTTGGTGTGGTGACATGTCTCTTGGTGTGGTGACATGTCTCTTGGTGTGGTGACATGTCTCTTGGTGTGGTGACATGGTGTGGTGACATGTCTCTTGGTGTGGTGACATGTCTCTTGGTGTGGTGACATGTCTCTTGGTGTGGTGACATGTCTCTTGGTGTGGTGACATGTCTCTTGGTGTGGTGACATGTCTCTTGGTGTGGTGACATGTCTCTTGGTGTGGTGACATGTCTCTTGGTGTGGTGACATGTCTCTTGGACATGTCTCTTGGTGTGGTGACATGTCTCTTGGTGTGGTGACATGTCTCTTGGTGTGGTGACATGTCTCTTGGTGTGGTGACATGTCTCTTGGTGTGGTGACATGTCTCTTGGTGTCTCTTGGTGGTGACATGTCTCTTGGTGTGGTGACATGTCTCTTGGTGTGGTGACATGTCTCTCTCTTGGTGTGGTGACATGTCTCTTGGTGTGGTGACATGTCTCTTGGTGTGGTGACATGTCTCTTGGTGTGGTGACATGTCTCTTGGTGTGGTGACATGTCTCTTGGTGTGGTGACATGTCTCTTGGTGTGGTGACATGTCTCTTGTGACATGTCTCTTGGTGTGGTGACATGTCTCTTGGTGTGGTGACATGTCTCTTGGTGTGGTGACATGTCTCTTGGTGTGGTGACATGTCTCTTGGTGTGGTGACATGTCTCTTGGTGTGGTGACATGTCTCTTGGTGTGGTGACATGTCTCTTGGTGTGGTGACATGTCTCTTGGTGTGGTGACATGTCTCTTGGTGTGGTGACATGTCTCTTGGTGTGGTGACATGTCTCTTGGTGTGGTGACATGTCTCTTGGTGTGGTGACATGTCTCTTGGTGTGGTGACATGTCTCTTGGTGTGGTGACATGTCTCTTGGTGTGGTGACATGTCTCTTGGTGTGGTGACATGTCTCTTGGTGTGGTGACATGTCTCTTGGTGTGGTGACATGTCTCTTGGTGGGTGTCTCTTGGTGTGTGACATGTCTCTTGGTGTGGTGACATGTCTCTTGGTGTGGTGACATGTCTCTTGGTGTGGTGACATGTCTCTTGGTGTGGTGACATGTCTCTTGGTGTGGTGACATGTCTCTTGGTGTGGTGACATGTCTCTTGGTGTGGTGACATGTCTCTTGGTGTGGTGACATGTCTCTTGGTGTGGTGACATGTCTCTTGGTGTGGTGACATGTCTCTTGGTGTGGTGACATGTCTCTTGGTGTGGTGACATGTCTCTTGGTGTGGTGACATGTCTCTTGGTGTGGTGACATGTCTCTTGGTGTGTCTCTTGGTGTGGTGACATGTCTCTTGGTGTGGTGACATGTCTCTTGGTGTGGTGACATGTCTCTTGGTGTGGTGTGGTGACATGTCTCTTGGTGTGGTGACATGTCTCTTGGTGTGGTGACATGTCTCTTGGTGTGGTGACATGTCTCTTGGTGTGGTGACATGTCTCTTGGTGTGGTGACATGTCTCTTGGTGTGGTGACATGTCTCTTGGTGTGGTGACATGTCTCTTGGTGTGGTGACATGTCTCTTGGTGTGGTGACATGTCTCTTGGTGTGGTGACATGTCTCTTGGTGTGGTGACATGTCTCTTGGTGTGGTGACATGTCTCTTGGTGTGGTGACATGTCTCTTGGTGTGGTGACATGTCTCTTGGTGTGGTGTGGTGACATGTCTCTTGGTGTGGTGACATGTCTCTTGGTGTGGTGACATGTCTCTTGGTGTGGTGACATGTCTCTTGGTGTGTGACATGTCTCTTGGTGTGGTGACATGTCTCTTGGTGTGGTGACATGTCTCTTGGTGTGGTGTGGTGACATGTCTCTTGGTGTGGTGACATGTCTCTTGGTGTGGTGACATGTCTCTTGGTGTGGTGAAATGTCTCTTGGTGTGGTGACATGTCTCTTGGTGTGGTGACATGTCTCTTGGTGTGGTGACATGTCTCTTGGTGTGGTATCAAGTCTATTGGTGTGGTGACATGTCTCTTGGTGTGGTGACATGTCTCTTGGTGTGGTGACATGTCTCTTGGTGTGGTGACATGTCTCTTGGTGTGGTGACATGTCTCTTGGTGTGGTGACATGTGTGGTATCTCTTGGTGTGGTGACATGTCTCTTGGTGTGGTGCATGTCTCTTGGTGTGGTGACATGTCTCTTGGTGTGGTGACATGTCTCTTGGTGTGGTGACATGTCTCTTGGTGTGGTGACATGTCTCTTGGTGTGGTGTCTCTTGGTGACATGTCTTGGTGTGGTTGGTGTGGTGACATGTCTCTTGGTGTGGTGACATGTCTCTTGGTGTGGTGACATGTCTCTTGTGTGTGACATGTCTCTTGGTGTGGTGACATGTCTCTTGGTGTGGTGACATGTCTCTTGGTGTGGTGTGTCTCTTGGTGACATGTCTCTTGGTGTGGTGACATGTCTCTTGGTGTGGTGACATGTCTCTTGGTGTGGTGAAATGTCTCTTGGTGTGGTGACATGTCTCTTGGTGTGGTGACATGTCTCTTGGTGTGGTGAAATGTCTCTTGGTGTGGTATCAAGTCTATTGGTGTGGTGACATGTCTCTTGGTGTGGTGACATGTCTCTTGGTGTAGTGTGGTGACATGTCTCTTGGTGTGGTGACATGTCTCTTGGTGTGGTGACATGTCTCTTGGTGTGGTGACATGTCTCTTGGTGTGGTGACAAGTCTCTTGGTGTGGTGACATGTCTCTTGGTGTGGTGTCATGTCTCTTGGTGTGGTGACATGTCTCTTGGTGTGGTGACATGTCTCTTGGTGTGGTGACATGTCTCTTGGTGTGGTGACATGTCTCTTGGTGTGGTGACATGTCTCTTGGTGTGGTGACATGTCTCTTGGTGTGGTATCAAGTCTCTTGGTGTGGTATCAAGTCTCTTGGTGTGGTGACATGTCTCTTGGTGTGGTGACATGTCTCTTGGTGTGGTGACATGTCTCTTGGTGTGGTGACATGTCTCTTGGTGTGGTGACATGTCTCTTGGTGTGGTATCAAGTCTCTTGGTGTGGTATCAAGTCTCTTGGTGTGGTGACATGTCTCTTGGTGTAGTGACATGTCTCTTGGTGTGGTGTGGTGACATGTCTCTTGGTGTGGTGACATGTCTCTTGGTGTGGTCACATGTCTCTTGGTGTGGTATCAAGTCTCTTGGTGTGGTGACATGTCTCTTGGTGTGGTGACATGTCTCTTGGTGTGGTGACATGTCTCTTGGTGTGGTGACATGTCTCTTGGTGTGGTATCAAGTCTCTTGGTGTGGTGACATGTCTCTTGGTGTGGTGACATGTCTCTTGGTGTGGTGACATGTCTCTTGGTGTGGTGACATGTCTCTTGGTGTGGTGACATGTCTCTTGGTGTGGTGACATGTCTCTTGGTGTGGTATCAAGTCTCTTGGTGTGGTGACATGTCTCTTGGTGTGGTGACATGTCTCTTGGTGTGGTGACATGTCTCTTGGTGTGGTGACATGTCTCTTGGTGTGGTGACATGTCTCTTGGTGTGGTGACATGTCTCTTGGTGTGGTCACATGTCTCTTGGTGTGGTGACATGTCTCTTGGTGTGGTGACATGTCTCTTGGTGTGGTATCAAGTCTCTTGGTGTGGTATCAAGTCTCTTGGTGTGGTGACATGTCTCTTGGTGTGGTGACATGTCTCTTGGTGTGGTGACATGTCTCTTGGTGTGGTGACATGTCTCTTGGTGTGGTGACATGTCTCTTGGTGTGGTCACATGTCTCTTGGTGTGGTGACATGTCTCTTGGTGTGGTGACATGTCTCTTGGTGTGGTGACATGTCTCTTGGTGTAGTGACATGTCTCTTGGTGTGGTGTGGTGACATGTCTCTTGGTGTAGTGACATGTCTAATGGTGTGGTGACATGCCTCTTGGTGTGGTGACATGTCTCTTTGTGTGGTATCAAGTCTCTTGGTGTGGTGACATGTCTCTTGGTGTGGTGACATGTCTCTTGGTGTGTTGACATGTCTCTTGGTGTGGTATCAAGTCTCTTGGTGTGGTGACATGTCTCTTGGTGTGGTGACATGTCTCTTGGTGTGGTGACATGTCTCTTGGTGTGGTGACATGTCTCTTGGTGTGGTGACATGTCTCTTGGTGTGGTGACATGTCTCTTGGTGTGGTGACATGTCTCTTGGTGTGGTGACATGTCTCTTGGTGTAGTGACATGTCTCTTGGTGTGGTGACATGCCTCTTGGTGTGGTGACATGTCTCTTTGTGTGGTATCAAGTCTCTTGGTGTGGTGACATGTCTCTTGGTGTGGTGACATGTCTCTTGGTGTGGTGACATGTCTCTTGGTGTGGTGACATGTCTCTTTGTGTGGTATCAAGTCTCTTGGTGTGGTATCAAGTCTCTTTGTGTGGTATCAAGTCTCTTGGTGTGGTATCAAGTCTCTTGGTGTGGTGACATGTCTCTTGGTGTGGTGACATGTCTCTTGGTGTGGTGACATGTCTCTTGGTGTGGTGTGGTGACATGTCTCTTGGTGTGGTGACATGTCTCTTGGTGTAGTGTGGTGACATGTCTCTTGGTGTGGTGACATGTCTCTAGGTGTGGTGACATGTCTCTTGGTGTGGTGTGGTGACATGTCTCTTGGTGTGGTGACATGTCTCTTGGTGTGGTGACATGTCTCTTGGTGTGGTGAAATGTCTCTTGGTGTGGTGACATGTCTCTTGGTGTGGTGAAATGTCTCTTGGTGTGGTGACATGTCTCTTGGTGTGCTGACATGTCTCTTGGTGTGGTGACATGTCTCTTGGTGTGGTGACATGTCTCTTGGTGTGGTGACATGTCTCTTGGTGTGGTACATGTCTCTTGGTGTGGTGACATGTCTCTTGGTGTGGTATCAAGTCTATTGGTGTGGTGACATGTCTCTTGGTGTGGTGACATGTCTCTTGGTGTAGTGTGGTGACATGTCTCTTGGTGTGGTGACATGTCTCTTGGTGTGGTGACAAGTCTCTTGGTGTGGTGACATGTCTCTTGGTGTGGTGACATGTCTCTTGGTGTGGTGACATGTCTCTTGGTGTGGTGACATGTCTCTTGGTGTGGTGACATGTCTCTTGGTGTGGTGTGGTGACATGTCTCTTGGTGTGGTGACATGTCTCTTGGTGTGGTGACATGTCTCTTGGTGTGGTGTGGTGACATGTCTCTTGGTGTAGTGACATGTCTCTTGGTGTGGTGTGGTGACATGTCTCTTAGTGTGGTGACATGTCTCTTGGTGTGGTGACATGTCTCTTGGTGTGGTGACATGTCTCTTTGTGTGGTATCAAGTCTCTTAGTGTGGTGACATGTCTCTTGGTGTGGTGACATGTCTCTTGGTGTGGTGTGGTGACATGTCTCTTGGTGTGGTGACACGTCTCTTTGTGTGGTGACACAAATACAAATTCCATCTAGAGATCTTTGCCCTAGAGCACACAAAAAATGATCCATACCTTGGCCAAAATATCAGCGACACAGGTAACTTCCACAAAGCTGTGAACGATCAGTGGTGAGACAAGGCAAGAAGGGCATTCTATGCCATCAAAAGGAAAATAAAATTCAACATACCAATTAGGATCTGGCTAAAAATACTTAAATCAGTTATAGAACCCATTGGGTCCGCTCACCAACCAAGAATTCACAAAACGTTAAATTCTACAACTACCTAAAAGGAAGCAATTCCCAAACCTTCCATTACAAACCTTCCATTACAAAACCATCACCCACAGAGAGATGAACCCAGAGAAGAGTCCCCTAAGCAAGCTGGTCCTGGGGCTCTGCTCACAAACACAAACAGACCCCCACAGAGCCCCAGGACAGCAACACAATTAGACCCAACCAAATCATGAGAAAACCAAAAAGATAATTACTTGACACATTGGAAAGAATTAACAAAAACAGAGCAAACTGGAATGGTGTTTGGCCGTAAACAGAGAGTACACAGTGGCAGAATACCTGACCACTGTGACTGACCCAAACTTAAGGAAAGCTTTGACTATGTACAGACTCAGTGAGCATTGCCTTGCTATTGAGAAAGGCCACCGCAGGCAGACCTGGCTCTCAAGAGAAGACAGGCTATGAGCACACTGCCCACAAAATGAGGTGGAAACTGAGATGCACTTCCTAACCTCCTGCCAAATGTATGACCATATCAGAGACACATATTTCCTTCATATTATACAGATCCACAAAGAATTTGAAAACAAATCTGATTTTGATAAACTCCCATATCTACTGGGTGAAATTCCACAGTGTGACATCACAGCAGCAAGATTTGTGACCTGTTGCCACAAGAAAAGGGCAACCAGTAAAGAACAAACACCATTGTAAATACAACATATATTTATGTTTATTTATTTTCCCTTTTGTACTTTAACCATTTGTACATCGTTACAACACTATATAGACATAATCCAACATTTGTAATGCCTTTATTATTTTGGAACTTCTGTGAGTATTATGAGTGTAATGTTTAATGTTACTTTTTATTGTTTATTTCACTTTTGTATATTATCTACTTCACTTCACTTGCAACATATGTTTCCCATGCCAATAAAGCCTTGAATTGAACTGAATTGAATTGAGAGATAGAGAGAGAGAAAAAAAAAAGAGAGACAGAGAGACAGAGAGAAAGAGAGAGAGAGAGAGAGAGGAAAGAGAGAGAGAGAGAGAGAAAGAGAGAGAGAGAAAAAAAGAGACAGAGAGAGAGAGAGAATTAAGTATAAATAATGTGTATGTATGTGTGGGAGACTTTCTGTTTCTGACTGCAGAGGTTGAAAGACAGCAGCACAGAGTCAATAGCACTGAGATTCAGGACCACAGAGAAACAGAGGGTGGAGAGGAAGAGGAGGAGGAGGAGGAGGATAGATGAACAGGAAACGATGCATCCAGACCAGAGCCAATCCCTCATGAATCTCTCCTCTCCCCTCCTACTCTCCTCCTCCTCGTTCCTCCTCCTCTCCCCTCCTACTCTCCTCCTCCTCGTTCCTCCTCCTCTCCCCTCCTACTCTCCTCCTCCTCTTTCCTCCTCCTCTCCCCTCCTACTCTCCTCTTCTCTCTCCTCCTCCTCCTCTCCCCTCCTCCTCTCCTCTCTCTTCCTCCTCTCCCCTCCTCCTCTCCTCTCTCCTCCTCCTCTCCCCTCCTCCTCTCCTCTCTCCTCCTCCTCTCCTCTCCTCTCTCCTCCTCCTCTCCCCTCCTCCTCTCCTCTCCTCTCTCCTCCTCCTCTCCCCTCCTCCACTCCTCTCCTCTCTCCTCCTCTCCCCTCCTCCTCTCCTCTCTCCTCCTCCTCTCCCCTCCTCCACTCCTCTCCTCTCTCCTCCTCTCCTCTCTCCTCCTCTCTCCTTTTTTCAACAGTTGTTTTCATTGAATCACCAAAATCAATCCCCCTCTTTAAAAAACCCACAATTCCAACACCTCCTTTCTCCTTTGTCCTCTCCTCTCTCCCCCACTCTCTCCCCCTCTCCCACCCCTCCTTTCTCCTCTATCCTCTCTTCTCTCCCCCTCTCCCACCCCTCCTTTCTCCTCTGTCCTCTCCCCCTCTCCCATCCCTCCTTTCTCCTCGGCCCTCTGTTCTCTCCTCTCTCCCCCCTCGCACCCCTCCATTCTCCTCTGTCCGTGGTTCTCTCCTCTCTCCCATACTCTCTCCCCTCTTCCACCCCTCCTTTCTCCTCTGTCCTCTGCTGTCTCCCCCACTCTCTCTCTCCCTCTCCCCATCTCCTCTCCTCCTCTCTTCCCCACTCTCCTCTCCTCACCCTGCAACACCTGAACCAATCATACGGCCGTAGCTATGGAGGACAGGAGGGAGGGAGGCAATTGGCTGCTAGCCTGACGCTGACTTGTCCAATCCTTGCTCATGCTCACATCCTGGGATTCAGAGCACAGCACACACACACACACACACACACACACACACACACACACACACACACACACACACACACACACACACACACACACACACACACACACACACACACACACACACACACACACACACACACACACACACACACACACACACACACACACCATGAAGTATAGCAAACAGCTGACAGCCCAGAGAATAAGAGAGTGTGAGGGTTATAGCTTCCTTCCTCCCCAATGTGCTCCAGCTCTCTTGCATTCCACACACACACACACACACACACACACACACACACACACACACACACACACACACACACACACACACACACACACACACACACACACACACACACACACACACACACACACACACACACACACACACACACACACACACACACACACACACAAACTGCCACGGAGCACTGCAGCAGGCCAGTCTCATTCCGCATTATGCAACAGACAGATGTTACAGTGAGAGAGAGGGAGAGGAGGGGAGATGGAGGAAGAGTGGAAAAGAGAGCATGTCTGTGCTCTGTCCCTGTTTGTCAGGAAATTCTCACCATCTCTCAAATTAACAACCCAGTGTGCAGGCCAATGTTCTGATGATGGGGTATGATAATGTTATGAGGATGGGGTATGATGATGTTCTGATGATGGGGTATGATGATGTTCTGATGATGTTCTGATGATGTTCTGATGATGTTCTGATGATGTTATGATGATATTCTGAGGATGGGGTATGATGATGTTATGATGATGTTCTGATGATGTTCTGATAATGTTCTGATGATGTTCTGATGATGGGGTATGATAATGTTCTGATGATGGGGTATGATGATGTTCTGATAATGTTCTGATGATGTTATGATGATGGGGTGTAATGATGTTCTGAGGATGGGGTATGATGGTGTTCTGATGATGGGGTATGATGATGTTCTGATAATGTTCTGATGATGTTATGATGATGGGGTGTAATGATGTTCTGAGGATGGGGTATGATGATGTTCTGAGGATGGGTATGATGGTGTTCTGAGGATGGGGTATGATGGTGTTCTGATGATGGGGTATGTGATGTTCTGATGATGGGGTATGATGGTGTTCTGATGATGGGGTATGTGATGTTCTGATGATGGGGTATGATGGTGTTCTGATGATGGGGTATGTGATGTTCTGATGATGTTCTGATGATGTTCTGATGATGTTCTGATGATGTTCTGATGATGTTCTGATGGTGTTCTGATGATGTTCTGAGGATGGGGTATGATGATGTTCTGATGATGGGGTATGATGGTGTTCTGATGATGTTATGATAATGTTCTGATGATGGGGTATGATGATGTTCTGATGATGTTCTGATGATGTTCTGATGATGTTCTGATGATGTTCTGATGATGGGGTATGATGATGTTCTGATGATGGGGTATGATGGTGTTCTGATGATGGGGTATGATGGTGTTATGATGATGTTATGATGATGTTCTGATGGTGTTCTGATGATGGGGTATGATGATGTTCTGATGATGTTCTGATGATGGGGTATGATGGTGTTCTGATGATGGGGTATGATGATGTTCTGATGATGTTATGATGATGTTCTGATGGTGTTCTGATGATGGGGTATGATGATGTTCTGATGATGTTATGATGGTGTTCTGATGATGGGGTATGATGGTGTTATGATGATGTTCTGATGGTGTTCTGATGATGGGGTATGATGATGTTCTGATGATGTTATGATGGTGTTCTGATGATGGGGTATGATGGTGTTATGATGATGTTCTGATGATGGGGTATGATGGTGTTCTGATGATGGGGTATGATGATGTTCTGATGGTGTTCTGATGGTGTTCTGATGATGGGGTATGATGGTGTTATGATGATGTTCTGATGATGGGGTATGATGGTGTTATGATGATGTTCTGATGATGTTCTGATGGTGTTCTGATGATGGGGTATGATGGTGTTCTGATGGTGTTCTGATGATGGGGTATGATGGTGTTCTGATGGTGTTCTGATGATGGGGTATGATAATGTTATGATGGTGTTCTGATGATGGGGTATGATGGTGTTCTGATGATGGGGTATGATGGTGTTATGATGGTGTTCTGATGATGGGGTATGATAATGTTATGAGGATGGGGTATGATGATGTTCTGATGATGGGGTATGATGATGTTCTGATGATGTTCTGATGATGTTCTGATGATGTTATGATGATGTTATGATGATGTTCTGAGGATGGGGTATGATGATGTTATGATGATGTTCTGATGATGTTCTGATAATGTTCTGATGATGTTCTGATGATGGGGTATGATAATGTTCTGATGATGGGGTATGATGATGTTCTGATAATGTTCTGATGATGTTATGATGATGGGGTGTAATGATGTTCTGAGGATGGGGTATGATGGTGTTCTGATGATGGGGTATGATGATGTTCTGATAATGTTCTGATGATGTTATGATGATGGGGTGTAATGATGTTCTGAGGATGGGGTATGATGATGTTCTGAGGATGGGTATGATGGTGTTCTGAGGATGGGGTATGATGGTGTTCTGATGATGGGGTATGTGAAGTTCTGATGATGGGGTATGATGGTGTTCTGATGATGGGGTATGTGATGTTCTGATGATGGGGTATGATGGTATTCTGATGATGGGGTATGTGATGTTCTGATGATGTTATGATGATGTTCTGATGATGTTCTGATGATGTTCTGATGATGTTCTGATGGTGTTCTGATGATGTTCTGAGGATGGGGTATGATGATGTTCTGATGATGGGGTATGATGGTGTTCTGATGATGTTATGATAATGTTCTGATGATGGGGTATGATGATGTTCTGATGATGTTCTGATGATGTTCTGATGATGTTCTGATGATGGGGTATGATGATGTTCTGATGATGGGGTATGATGGTGTTCTGATGATGGGGTATGATGGTGTTATGATGATGTTATGATGATGTTCTGATGGTGTTCTGATGATGGGGTATGATGATGTTCTGATGATGTTCTGATGATGGGGTATGATGGTGTTCTGATGATGGGGTATGATGATGTTCTGATGATGTTATGATGATGTTCTGATGGTGTTCTGATGATGGGGTATGATGATGTTCTGATGATGTTATGATGGTGTTCTGATGATGGGGTATGATGGTGTTATGATGATGTTCTGATGGTGTTCTGATGATGGGGTATGATGATGTTCTGATGATGTTATGATGGTGTTCTGATGATGGGGTATGATGGTGTTATGATGATGTTCTGATGATGTTCTGATGGTGTTCTGATGGTGTTCTGATGATGTTCTGATGATGGGGTATGATGGTGTTATGATGATGTTCTGATGATGGGGTATGATGGTGTTATGATGATGTTCTGATGATGTTCTGATGGTGTTCTGATGATGGGGTATGATGGTGTTCTGATGGTGTTCTGATGATGGGGTATGATGGTGTTCTGATGGTGTTCTGATGATGGGGTATGATAATGTTATGATGGTGTTCTGATGATGGGGTATGATGGTGTTCTGATGATGGGGTATGATGGTGTTATGATGGTGTTCTGATGATGGGGTATGATGGTGTTCTGATGATGGGGTATGATGGTGTTCTGATGGTGTTCTGATGATGGGGTATGATGGTGTTATGATGATGTTCTGATGATGGGGTATGATGGTGTTATGATGATGTTCTGATGATGGGGTATGATGGTGTTATGATGATGTTCTGATGATGGGGTATGATGGTGTTATGATGATGTTCTGATGATGGGGTATGATGGTGTTATGATGATGTTCTGATGATGGGGTATGATGGTGTTATGATGATGTTCTGATGATGGGGTATGATGGTGTTATGATGATGTTCTGATGATGGGGTATGATGATGGGGTATGATGATGTTATGATGATGTTCTGATGATGGGGTATGATGATGTTATGATGATGTTCTGATGATGGGGTATGATGGTGTTATGATGATGTTCTGATGATGGGGTATGATGGTGTTATGATGATGTTCTGATGATGGGGTATGATGGTGTTATGATGATGTTCTGATGATGGGGTATGATGGTGTTATGATGGTGTTCTGATGATGGGGTATGATGGTGTTATGATGATGGGGTATGATGGTGTTCTGATGATGGGGTATGATGGTGTTATGATGGTGTTCTGATGATGGGGTATGATGGTGTTCTGATGGTGTTCTGATGATGGGGTATGATGGTGTTATGATGGTGTTCTGATGATGGGGTATGATGGTGTTATGATGGTGTTATGATGATGGGGTATGATGGTGTTATGATGGTGTTATGATGATGGGGTATGATGGTGTTATGATGATGGGGTATGATGGTGTTCTGATGACGTTCTGATGATGGGGTATGATGATGGTATGATGGTGTTATGATGATGTTCTGATGATGGGGTATGATGATGGTATGATGGTGTTCTGATGATGTTCTGATGGTGTTCTGATGATGGGGTATGATGGTGTTCTGATGATGGGGTATGACGATGGTATGATGGTGTTCTGATGATGTTCTGATGGTGTTCTGATGATGGGGTATGATGATGTTCTGATGATGGGGTATGATGGTGTTATGATGATGTTCTGATGATGGGGTATGATGGTGTTATGATGATGTTCTGATGATGGGGTATGATGGTGTTATGATGATGTTCTGATGATGGGGTATGATGGTGTTATGATGGTGTTCTGATGATGGGGTATGATGATGTTCTGATGATGGGGTATGATGGTGTTATGATGATGTTCTGATGATGTTATGATGATAATCTGATGGTGTTCTGATGATGGGGTATGATGGTGTTATGATGATGTTATGATGATGGGGTATGATGATGTTCTGATGATGTTATGATGATGTTCTGATGGTGTTCTGATGATGGGGTATGATGGTGTTATGATGATGTTCTGATGATGGGGTATGATGGTGTTCTGATGGTGTTCTGATGATGGGGTATGATGGTGTTCTGATGATGGGGTATGATGGTGTTATGATGATGTTCTGATGATGGGGTATGATGGTGTTATGATGATGTTCTGATGATGGGGTATGACGATGTTCTGATGATGTTATGATGATGTTCTGATGATGGGGTATGATGGTGTTATGATGATGTTCTGATGATGGGGTATGATGGTGTTATGATGATGTTCTGATGATGGTGTTATGATGGTGTTATGATGGTGTTCTGATGATGGGGTATGATGGTGTTATGATGGTGTTCTGATGATGGGGTATGATGGTGTTCTGATGGTGTTCTGATGATGGGGTATGATGGTGTTCTGATGATGTTCTGATGATGGGGTATGATGGTGTTCTGATGATGTTCTGATGATGGGGTATGATGGTGTTCTGATGGTGTTCTGATGATGGGGTATGATGGTGTTCTGATGATGGGGTATGATGATGTTCTGATGATGTTCTGATGATGGGGTATGATGGTGTTATGATGATGTTCTGATGATGGGGTATGATGGTGTTATGATGATGTTCTGATGATGGGGTATGATGGTGTTATGATGATGTTCTGATGATGGGGTATGATGGTGTTATGATGATGTTCTGATGATGGGGTATGATGGTGTTATGATGATGTTCTGATGATGGGGTATGATGGTGTTATGATGATGTTCTGATGATGGGGTATGATGATGGGGTATGATGATGTTATGATGATGTTCTGATGATGGGGTATGATGATGTTATGATGATGTTCTGATGATGGGGTATGATGGTGTTATGATGATGTTCTGATGATGGGGTATGATGGTGTTATGATGATGTTCTGATGATGGGGTATGATGGTGTTATGATGATGTTCTGATGATGGGGGTATGATGGTGTTATGATGGTGTTCTGATGATGGGGTATGATGGTGTTATGATGATGGGGTATGATGGTGTTCTGATGATGGGGTATGATGGTGTTATGATGGTGTTCTGATGATGGGGTATGATGGTGTTATGATGGTGTTCTGATGATGGGGTATGATGGTGTTATGATGGTGTTATGATGATGGGGTATGATGGTGTTATGATGGTGTTATGATGATGGGGTATGATGGTGTTATGATGATGGGGTATGATGGTGTTCTGATGACGTTCTGATGATGGGGTATGATGATGGTATGATGGTGTTATGATGATGTTCTGATGATGGGGTATGATGATGGTATGATGGTGTTCTGATGATGTTCTGATGGTGTTCTGATGATGGGGTATGATGGTGTTCTGATGATGGGGTATGACGATGGTATGATGGTGTTCTGATGATGTTCTGATGGTGTTCTGATGATGGGGTATGATGATGTTCTGATGATGGGGTATGATGGTGTTATGATGATGTTCTGATGATGGGGTATGATGGTGTTATGATGATGTTCTGATGATGGGGTATGATGGTGTTATGATGATGTTCTGATGATGGGGTATGATGATGGTATGATGGTGTTATGATGATGTTATGATGATGGGGTATGATGATGTTCTGATGATGTTATGATGATGTTCTGATGGTGTTCTGATGATGGGGTATGATGGTGTTATGATGATGTTCTGATGATGGGGTATGATGGTGTTCTGATGGTGTTCTGATGATGGGGTATGATGGTGTTCTGATGATGGGGTATGATGGTGTTATGATGATGTTCTGATGATGGGGTATGATGGTGTTATGATGATGTTCTGATGATGGGGTATGACGATGTTCTGATGATGTTATGATGATGTTCTGATGATGGGGTATGATGGTGTTATGATGATGTTCTGATGATGGGGTATGATGGTGTTATGATGATGTTCTGATGATGGTGTTATGATGGTGTTATGATGGTGTTCTGATGATGGGGTATGATGGTGTTATGATGGTGTTCTGATGATGGGGTATGATGGTGTTCTGATGGTGTTCTGATGATGGGGTATGATGGTGTTCTGATGATGTTCTGATGATGGGGTATGATGGTGTTCTGATGATGTTCTGATGATGGGGTATGATGGTGTTCTGATGGTGTTCTGATGATGGGGTATGATGGTGTTCTGATGATGGGGTATGATGATGTTCTGATGATGTTCTGATGATGGGGTATGATGGTGTTATGATGATGTTCTGATGATGGGGTATGATGGTGTTATGATGATGTTCTGATGATGGGGTATGATGGTGTTATGATGATGTTCTGATGATGGGGTATGATGGTGTTATGATGATGTTCTGATGATGGGGTATGATGGTGTTATGATGGTGTTATGATGATGTTCTGATGATGTTCTGATGATGGGGTATGATGGTGTTATGATGATGTTCTGATGATGGGGTATGATGGTGTTATGATGATGTTCTGATGATGGGGTATGATGGTGTTCTGATGGTGTTATGATGGTGTTCTGATGATGGTGTTATGATGATGTTCTGATGATGGTGTTATGATGATGTTCTGATGATGGGGTATGATGGTGTTATGATGATGTTCTGATGGTGTTATGATGGTGTTATGATGATGTTCTGATGATGGGGTATGATGATGTTCTGATGGTGTTATGATGGTGTTATGATGGTGTTATGATGGTGTTATGATGATGTTCTGATGGTGTTCTGATGGTGTTATGATGATGTTCTGATGATGGTGTTATGATGGTGTTATGATGGTGTTATGATGGTGTTATGATGGTGTTCTGACGATGGCCCTGCTGGGTTCACGTATGCATTCCAAATGGCACCATAACACACTACTAGTCCCGTGGTCCAACGTTGTGCTGTGTAGGGAAGTGGGTGTCATTTGGATTAGTACAGCCTGGAGTGAGGACCTGGGACAACTCTAGTAACACTCAGTTGAGTAATCAAGCAATTTGACTGATTAACCCAGAGCTAGACCTGACATTTAATTACTCCAGAGAAGAGGAGAGAAGAGAGGAGAGGAGAGGAGAGGAGAGAAGAGGAGAGGAGAGGAGAGGAGATACAGCCATATGGGTCATAGGTGATATATAGAGGTGAAAGTTCAAAGGTCATAGGTGATGGGTCATAGATAGCCTAGGATCTTACTGGATCGTCCGGGCAGTTTGGAGACGGGAAGGGAGACCTCAGTGAGGGGGAGGATGTAGACTTCAGGTCCATTCTGAGACGAGGCCAGGTCAGCCTGGTACTCCTCTCCCTCTGTGTTCTCAAACTCCTGGTGGGAGGGGAGAGAAGACACTGGGCTTAGTGTGTATGTGACATGGAGAAAGAGAGAGAGAGAGAGAGAGAGAGAGAGAGAGAGAGAGAGAGAGAGAGAGAGAGAGAGAGAGAGAGCCAAGAAATAATTTGTATGCATGTGTGGGTCACAGAGAGAAAGTGGGTGCCTGCGTGTGTGTGTGTGTGTGTGTGTGTGTGTGTGTGTGTGTGTGTGTGTGTGTGTGTGTGTGTGTGTGTGTGTGTGTGTGTGTGTGTGTGTGTGTGTGTGTGTGTGTGTGTGTGTGTGTGTGTGTGTGTGTGTGTGTGTGTGTGTGTGTGTGTGTGTGTGTGTGTGTGTGTGTGTGTGATTCAATAACACAGTGTGTTCAGTCTTCTGAGTGTTCATACCTTCTGCATTAAAGGGATAATCCACCACAAATCACTAATTCCTGTGGTTAACAGTGTTAAATAACACTAATATGTGAAGAAAAAATGTTTCATTTTGTCATTATAACAAGGTTGGTGGCAACATGTGAAAATCGTTCTGGAAATCTGTTGCAGCTCTAGCCGACTACAAAACCCACAATGCAATGCTCTCTCTATGGGCTAGCAAGCTAGCAAATGCAGCTACACACAGTACTATCAAAGCCAATATCAGCATGTGAAGTAGCTAGCTAGCTGTAAAATGTAGGAGTCTATCTCACCGGGTTCAACGTGCAGTTCCTCTCTGCCCAGAGCTAATAGCAACAATGGCCCTTTCTTATGTTTCCCACAGGCACACTGAGAGATGCTACTTGAAGGAGAAACTGAGTTGAATCATTTGGTCCACTGTTTAGATTGAGCACATCTAAGAGACATACATGAGGATAAACAGATGGATGTGTTCTAGACCAGTATGCCCACGTCATCTATTGGCTGATTTGGTGATCTGGAGTGAAGGTAACAGACCAGTGTGCCCATGTCATCTATTGGCTGATTTGATGATCTGGAGTGAAGGTAACAGACCAGTGTGCCCATGTCATCTATTGGCTGATTTGGTGATCTGGAGTGAAGGTAACAGACCAGTGTGCCCATGTCATCTATTGGCTGATTTGATGATCTGGAGTGAAGGTAACAGACCAGTGTGCCCATGTCATCTATTGGCTGATTTGGTGATCTGGAGTGAAGGTAACAGACCAGTATGCCCATGTCATCTATTGGCTGATTTGATGATCTGGAGTGAAGGTAACAGACCAGTATGCCCATGTCATCTATTGGCTGATTTGATGATCTGGAGTGAAGGTAACAGACCAGTGTGCCCATGTCATCTATTGGCTGATTTGGTGATCTGGAGTGAAGGTAACAGACCAGTGTGCCCATGTCATCTATTGGCTGATTTGGTGATCTGGAGTGAAGGTAACAGACCAGTGTGCCCATGTCATCTATTGGCTGATTTGGTGATCTGGAGTGAAGGTAACAGACCAGTGTGCCCATGTCATCTATTGGCTGATTTGATGATCTGGAGTGAAGGTAACAGACCAGTGTGCCCATGTCATCTATTGGCTGATTTGGCGATCTGGAGTGAAGGTAACAGACCAGTGTGCCCATGTCATCTATTGGCTGATTTGATGATCTGGAGTGAAGGTAACAGACCAGTGTGCCCATGTCATCTATTGGCTGATTTGGCGATCTGGAGTGAAGGTAACAGACCAGTGTGCCCACGTCATCTATTGGCTGATTTGGCGATCTGGAGTGAAGGTAACAGACCAGTGTGCCCACGTCATCTATTGGCTGATTTGGCGATCTGGAGTGAAGGTAACAGACCAGTGTGCCCATGTCATCTATTGGCTGATTTGATGATCTGGAGTGAAGGTAACAGACCAGTGTGCCCATGTCATCTATTGGCTGATTTGGTAATCTGGAGTGAAGGTAACAGACCAGTGTGCCCATGTCATCTATTGGCTGATTTGGTGATCTGGAGTGAAGGTAATTGTTATAAAATCATTGTGAAATGTGATAGTGTGTTATCACCTATTTCCAGTGATGAGAATTATGTAGCTAAGTGATAGGCCACACAAGCTCACAGAACGGGACCGCCAAGTGCTGAACCGTGTAAAAGATCGTCCGTCCTCGGTTGCAACACTAACTACCGAGTTCCAAACTGCCTCTTGGAAGCAATATCAGCACAATAACTGTTTGTCGGAAACTTCATGAAATGGGTGTCCGTGGCAGAGCAGCCGCACACAAGCCTAAGATCCCCATGTGCAACGCTAAGGGTCGGCTGGAGTGGTGTAACGCATGCTGCCATTGGCCTCTGGAGCAGTGGACACACGTTCTTTGGAGTGATGAATCACACTTCACTATCTGGCAGTACGATGGACAAATCTGGTTTGTCGGATGACAGGAGAACGCTACCTGCCTGAATGTATAGTGCCCACTGTAAAGTCTGGTGGAGGAGGAATAATGGTCTGGGGCTGTTTTTCATTGTTCCGGCTAGGGAAGGGAAATCTTAATCAAATCAAATCAAATTGTATTTGTCACATGCGCCGAATACAACATGTGTAGTAGACCTTACAGTGAAATGCTTGCTTACAAGCCCTTAACCAACAATACAGTTTTAATGAAAATAAGTAAGAATGGCGCTACAGCATACAATGACATTCTCGACGACTCTGTGCTTCCAACTTTGTGTCAACAGTTTAGGGAAGGCCCTTTCCTGTTTCAGTATGACAAAGTGAGGTCCATACATAAATGGTTTGTCGAGATTGGTGTGGAAGTACTCGACTGGCCTGCACAGAGCCCACAAACAGAACACATCCCCTCTGTCCCTTCTAAACACCAGTGTCTCTTTACACTCTGAACACCAGTGTCACTTTACACTCTAAACACTAGTCTCTCTTTACACTCTGAACACCAGTGTCTCTTTACACTCTGAACACCAGTGTCTCTTTACACTCTAAACACTAGTCTCTCTTTACACTCTGAACACCAGTGTCTCTTTACACTCTGAACACCAGTGTCTCTTTACACTCTGAACACCAGTGTCTCTTTACACTCTGAACACCAGTGTCACTCACCAGTGTCTCTTTACACTCTGAACACCAGTGTCTCTTTACACTCTAAACACCAGTGTCTCACTTTACACTCTAAACACCAGTGTCTTTAAAACACTAGTCTCTCTTTACACTCTGAACACCAGTGTCTCTTTACACTCTGAACACCAGTGTCTCTTTACACTCCTGAACACCAGAACACCAGTGTCTCTTTACACTCTGAACACCAGTGTCTCTTTACACTCTGAACACCAGTGTCTCTTTACACTCTGAACACCAGTGTCTCTTTACACTCTGAACACCAGTGTCTCTTTACACTCTGAACACCAGTGTCTCTTTACACTCTGAACACCAGTGTCTCTTTACACTCTGAACACCAGTGTCTCTTTACACTCTAAACACCAGTGTCTCTTTACACTCTAAACACCAGTGTCTCTTTACACTCTAAACACCAGTGTCTCTTTACACTCTAAACACCAGTGTCTCTTTACACTCTAAACACTAGTCTCTCTTTACACTCTGAACACCAGTGTCTCTTTACACTCTGAACACCAGTGTCTCTTTACACTCTGAACACCAGTGTCTCTTTACACTCTGAACACCAGTGTCTCTTTGTCTCTTTACACTCTGAACACCAGTGTCTCTTTACACTCTGAACACCAGTGTCTCTTTACACTCTGAACACCAGTGTCTCTTTACACTCTGAACACCAGTGTCTCTTTACACTCTAAACACCTCCAGCAGCGACAGAGTACCACGCTGCCAATCCATCTTCAGAGACTGTGTTTGTACAGGGCTGGCAATACTGCTCTGTTCTCAACTACTGAGCCATCCATTATTTACCTAATGGACTACAGCACAGAACAAACCTATCTAGAGGAGAGAAGAGAGGGGAGGGGAGGGGAGAAGAGAGGGGAGGGGAGGGGAGGGGAGGGGAGGAGGGGGGGAGGGGAGGGGGGGGAGGGAGAGAGAAGAGAGGGGAGGGGAGAAGAGAGGGGAGGGGAAGAGGTGAAGAGAACAAGGGGAATGGAATCATGCAAGACAACGCTTCACTGCGACAGAAAAACCCCTCTGCTCTGATTCATAAGACTGATTAAGAGATAGCACCCTTTTGCTTCTCATTCACAACAACACCTGTCTATCTCAGGAGCAGAGCATGAAAGACAGAAAGAAAGAAAGAGGATGGAGGAGACATGACAGAGAAGAGTGAACGGACGAGAAGACTAGAAATGAGAAAAGGCCATAACCTTTACTAAACACTGTACACTCTCTTCTCTTTTCTCTAAACACTTATAACACCCAACCACAGAACTGAGTCTGTCTGTCCGTCCCACAGAGTGGTCACAGTGAAAGAAGGATGACATAAAGAAGGCTTTTGGTGGTGCAGTGGTGCGATGTGGCTAGTGGTCGCATGCTAATGCACACACCTCTATTAATGCAAACCTCTGCTAACACTCTGGTGAATGACAAGGAGGGGAACCACAGAGGGGGATGTGACCACATAACACTGTTCTATTGACTTCTGTGGATTTGACACTGAACAACCACACCAAAGTAGCCTGAGTTTGACACTGGACAACCACACCAAAGTAGCCTGAGTTTGACACTGGACAACCACACCAAAGTAGCCTGAGTTTGACACTGGACAACCACACCAAAGTAGCCTGAGTTTGACACTGGACAACCACACCAAAGTAGCCTGAGTTTGACACTGGACAACCACACCAAAGTAGCCTGAGTTTGACACTGGACAACCACACCAAAGTAGCCTGAGTTTGACACTGGACAAACACACCAAAGTAGCCTGAGTTTGACATTGGACAACCACACCAAAGTAGCCTGAGTTTGACACTGGACAACCACACCAAAGTAGCCTGAGTTTGACACTGGACAACCACACCAAAGTAGCCTGAGTTTGACACTGGACAACCACGATACTGGACAACCACACCAAAGTAGCCTGAGTTTGACACTGGACAACCATACCAAAGTAGCCTGAGTTTGACACTGGACAACCACACCAAAGTAGCCTGAGTTTGACACTGGATAACCACACCAAAGTAGCCTGAGTTCGACACTGGACAACCACACCAAAGTAGCCTGAGTTTGACACTGGACAACCACACCAAAGTAGCCTGAGTTTGACACTGGACAACCACACCAAAGTAGCCTGAGTTTGACACTGGACAACCACACCAAAGTAGCCTGAGTTTGACACTGGACAAACACACCAAAGTAGCCTGAGTTTGACATTGGACAACCACACCAAAGTAGCCTGAGTTTGACACTGGACAACCACACCAAAGTAGCCTGAGTTTGACACTGGACAACCACACCAAAGTAGCCTGAGTTTGACACTGGACAACCACGATACTGGACAACCACACCAAAGTAGCCTGAGTTTGACACTGGACAACCATACCAAAGTAGCCTGAGTTTGACACTGGACAACCACACCAAAGTAGCCTGAGTTTGACACTGGATAACCACACCAAAGTAGCCTGAGTTCGACACTGGACAACCACACCAAAGTAGCCTGAGTTTGACACTGGACAACCACACCAAAGTAGCCTGAGTTTGACACTGGACAACCACACCAAAGTAGCCTGAGTTTGACACTGGACAACCACACCAAAGTAGCCTGAGTTTGACACTGGACAAACACACCAAAGTAGCCTGAGTTTGACATTGGACAACCACACCAAAGTAGCCTGAGTTTGACACTGGACAACCACACCAAAGTAGCCTGAGTTTGACACTGGACAACCACACCAAAGTAGCCTGAGTTTGACACTGGACAACCACGATACTGGACAACCACACCAAAGTAGCCTGAGTTTGACACTGGACAACCATACCAAAGTAGCCTGAGTTTGACACTGGACAACCACACCAAAGTAGCCTGAGTTTGACACTGGATAACCACACCAAAGTAGCCTGAGTTTGACACTGGACAACCACACCAAAGTAGCCTGGATGGATGGATGGATAGATGGATGGCTGGATGGATGAGGGAACTGCTGGAGAAATCAGCCTGTCCATTGTTTACCTCTACTATGAGCATTTGCGTCATTCTGATTGGTCAAGAGAGTCAATATTTTTTTTTAATGTGGGGGGGGGGGACTATCCGGATATTTGAATAGTGAAGTG
Source organism: Oncorhynchus gorbuscha (assembly GCF_021184085.1). Taxonomy (NCBI): domain Eukaryota; kingdom Metazoa; phylum Chordata; class Actinopteri; order Salmoniformes; family Salmonidae; genus Oncorhynchus; species Oncorhynchus gorbuscha. The sequence goes on from NW_025745438.1 coordinate 351,168, forward strand.
GTGCTAAATGCCGACCCCCAACACAGCAGCAGAACAACCACCTTCCTCTCTCTGCCGCTCTAACATGATCTGATTTGAGGACGCTAACTGACAGAGGAGGTAGAACTAATATTGCTGCCAAGATCCACTGCGAAATTAAAAGTCTGTCCAGATAAGCAGGACGAAAGAAGATGACGTCAAAACCGGTGACTAGGTGCAACGGTGAGTGATATTACCATTAAGTAGTGTGTTCAATACCAGTGCTAGGCACTAGTTTTTAATATTTTTTGTTTTAACTATATCCCAAAGCTTAACCTTTAACTTAACCTTTACAGACAGACAACAGGGGGGCCACACCCCTCTGCCCAGTCCCTCACAGACAGACAACAGGGGAGCCACACCCCTCTGCCCAGTCCCTCACAGACCAACAACAGGGGAGCCACACCCCTCTGCCCAGTCCCTCACAGACAGACAACAGGGGAGCCACACCCCTCTGCCCAGTCCCTCACAGACAGACAACAGGGGAGCCACACCCCTCTGCCCAGTCCCTCACAGACCAACAACAGGGGAGCCACACCCCTCTGCCCAGTCCCTCACAGACAGACAACAGGGGAGCCACACCCCTCTGCCCAGTCCCTCACAGACAGACAACAGGGGAGCCACACCCCTCTGCCCAGTCCCTCACAGACCAACAACAGGGGAGCCACACCCCTCTGCCCAGTCCCTCACAGACAGACAACAGGGAGCAGGCTGGCAGCCACACCCCTCTGCCCAGTCCCTCACAGACAGACAATAGGGATCAGGCTGGCAGCCACACCCCTCTGCCCAGTCCCTCACAGACTGACAACAGGGATCAGGCTGGCAGCCACTCCCCTATTCCCTATATAGTGCACTACTTTTGACAAGGGCAGTGCATTATATAGGGATTAGAGTAGTTTTGGGTCCCACACAGAGAGTTATCCAAGAACTCTCCTTCAACTGGGGAATTGTTAGGAATCGTCTTAATCAGCAGGGGGCAGTGTAACATGATGTATGCAGTGGTGGATCATGTCTCTTCCTAATCAGCAGGGGGCAGTGTAACATGATGTATGTAGTGGTGGATCATGTCTCTTCCTAATCAGCAGGGGGCAGTGTAACATGATGATGTAGTGGTGGATCATGTCTCTTCCTAATCAGCAGGGGGCAGTGTAACATGATGTATGTAGTGGTAGATCATGTCTCTTCCTAATCAGTAGGGGGCAGTGTAACATGATGTATGCAGTGGTGGATCATGTCTCTTCCTAATCAGCAGGGGGCAGTGTAACATGATGTATGTAGTGGATCATGTCTCTTCCTAATCAGCAGGGGGCAGTGTAACATGATGTATGTAGTGGATCATGTCTCTTCCTAATCAGCAGGGGGCAGTGTGACATAATGTATGTAATGGATCATGTCTCTTCCTAATCAGCAGGGGGCAGTGTGACATGATGTATGTAGTGGATCATGTCTCTTCCTAATCAGCAGGGGGCAGTGTAACATGATGTATGTAGTGGATCATGTCTCTTCCTAATCAGCAGGGGGCAGTGTAACATGATGTATGTGGTGGATCATTGTTTATAAAGAGGTGGTCACACTGTGTGTGTGTGTGTGTGTGGATCATTGTTTATAAAGAGGTGGTCACACTGTGTGTGTGTGTGTGTGAGAGAGAGAGAGAGAGAGAGAGAGAGAGAGAGAGAGAGAGAGAGAGAGAGAGAGAGAGAGAGAGAGAGAGAGAGAGAGAGAGTGGGAGAGAGAGAGAGAGAGAGAGAGAGAGAGAGAGAGAGAGAGAGAGAGAGAGAGAGAGACAGAGAGAGAGAGAGAGAGAGAGAGAGAGAGTAAAGTATATCTCACTTTGAACCCGATGTGTCCCTTCTTACAGCAGAGGCAGGCCAGCATGAGGAAGACGAAGGTGAAGAGCCCAGAGAAGGAAACAGCCACCACTGCCAGAGACGACGGCCACGACAGCTCACTCAGTGGAGCGCCATCTACAGAACAGGAAGAGATACTGCGGTTAATAACAACAACAATTACATTTACATTTAAGTCATTTAGCAGACGCTCATATCCAGAGTGTCTAACAGTTAGTGTATTTACACAACAAAAACAACAAGGAAGTAAGCAGTAACAGGATGTAGTATAGACTTCCCAGTGGTATACTGGAGGTTATAGGTCTTCTACCCACTTCCACTGGTCATTGTCTGTACTCACTTCTTCATCCCCACTAAACACGTATCAAAGTACGTGTAGTGGAGGTATACAACTTATCAATGATGTAGCACAATAGAGAAAACCACATACAAAGTAGCCCACAATGCAAAGCACATTCAATATTTAGCTTATCCAATCGCATGTGAATAAATGCAAATGTGATTTTTTTAAACAGCCAATAAAGAAATCATGTGCACGAGAACAGCGTCTGAAATGGCTCTGATTGGCTGGTCATTCAGAACGTGACTTTGCTTCAATCATAGATGTTTTGCTTGGCGGCGCCTTGGCTATTTTCCTGAAATGGAAACGTAATTCTAGAACTTCTCAAATGAACTATGAAGCGAACACATCAAACAACGTCGTCAACTGGCCAAACTAATACAAGTAGTGGAGTAGCAGACATTTTGGACAACGAGCGGGAAAATAATGACTTCCCCTGCTCGAGCTCCCTCCTCCGGAGCCCATGATGACAGTGTCAGTGTTCTCTCATCAGGAGCCCATGATGACAGTGTCAGTGTTCTCTCATCAGGAGCCCATGATGACAGTGTCAGTGTTCTCTCATCAGGAGCCCATGATGACAGTGTCAGTGCTCTCTCCTCAGGAGCCCATGATGACAGTGTCAGTGTTCCCTCCTCAGGAGCCCATGATGACAGTGTCAGTGTTCTCTCCTCAGGAGCCCATGATGACAGTGTCAGTGTTCCCTCCTCAGGAGCCCATGATGACAGTGTCAGTGTTCCCTCCTCAGGAGCCCATGATGACAGTGTCAGTGTTCCCTCCTCAGGAGCCCATGATGACAGTGTCAGTGTTCCCTCCTCAGGAGCCCATGATGACAGTGTCAGTGTTCCCTCCTCAGGAGCCCAGCCCATGATGACAGTGTCAGTGTTCCCTCCTCCGGAGCCCATGATGACAGTGTCAGTGTTCCCTCCTCCGGAGCCCATGATGACAGTGTCAGTGTTCCCTCCTCAGGAGCCCATGATGACAGTGTCAGTGTTCCCTCCTCAGGAGCCCATGATGACAGTGTCAGTGATGACAGTGTCAGTCTCCCTCAGGAGCCCATGATGACAGTGTCAGTGTTCCCTCCTCAGGAGCCCATGATGACAGTGTCAGTGTTCCCTCCTCAGGAGCCCATGATGAGTATCAGTGCTCTCTCCTCAGGAGCCCATGATGAGTGTCAGTGCTCTCTCCTCAGGAGCCCATGATGACAGTGTCAGTGCTCTCTCCTCAGGAGCCCATGATGACAGTGTCAGTGTTCTCTCCTCAGAAGCCCATGATGACAGTGTCAGTGTTCCTCCTCAGAAGCCCATGATGACAGTGTCAGTGCCCAGAAGCCCATGATGACAGTGTCAGTGTTCCTCAGAAGCCCATGATGACAGTGTCAGTGTTCTCTCCTCAGAAGCCCATGATGACAGTGTCAGTGTTCTCTCCTCAGAAGCCCATGATGACAGTGTCAGTGTTCTCTCCTCAGGAGCCCATGATGACAGTGTCAGTGCTCTCTCCTCAGAAGCCCATGATGACAGTGTCAGTGTTCTCTCCTCAGAAGCCCATGATGACAGTGTCAGTGTTCTCTCCTCAGAAGCCCATGATGACAGTGTCAGTGTTCTCTCCTCAGAAGCCCATGATGACAGTGTCAGTGTTCTCTCCTCAGAAGCCCATGATGACAGTGTCAGTGTTCTCTCCTCAGAAGCCCATGATGACAGTGTCAGTGTTCTCTCCTCAGAAGCCCATGATGACAGTGTCAGTGTTCTCTCCTCAGAAGCCCATGATGACAGTGTCAGTGTTCCTCCTCAGAGCCCATGATGACAGTGTTCTCCTCAGGAGCCCATGATGACAGTGTCAGCCCATGATGACAGTGTCCTGATGAGTGTCAGTGCTCTCTCCTCAGAAGCCCATGATGACAGTGTCAGTGTTCTCTCCTCAGAAGCCCATGATGACAGTGTCAGTGTTCTCTCCTCAGTGCCCATGATGACAGTGTCAGTGCTCTCTCCTCAGGAGCCCATGATGAGTGTCAGTGTTCTCTCCTCAGAAGCCCATGATGACAGTGTCAGTGTTCTCCTCAGAAGCCCATGATGACAGTGTCAGTGCTCTCTCCTCAGCCCATGATGACAGTGTCAGTGTTCTCTCCTCAGAAGCCCATGATGACAGTGTCAGTGTTCTCTCCTCAGGAGCCCATGATGACAGTGTCAGTGTTCTCTCCTCAGAAGCCCATGATGACAGTGTCAGTGTTCTCTCCTCAGCCCATGATGACAGTGTCAGTGTTCCCCTCCTCAGCCCATGATGACAGTGTCAGTGCTCTCTCCTCAGCCCATGATGACAGTGTCAGTGCTCTCTCCTCAGCCCATGATGACAGTGTCAGTGCTCTCTCCTCAGCCGATGAGGACAGTGTCAGTGCTCCTCCTCAGCCGATGAGGACAGTGTCAGTGCTCCCTCCTCAGCCGATGAGGACAGTGTCAGTGCTCCCTCCTCAGCCGATGAGGACAGTGTCAGTGCTCTCTCCTCAGCCCATGATGACAGTGTCAGTGCTCTCTCCTCAGCCGATGAGGACAGTGTCAGTGCTCTCTCCTCAGCCGATGAGGACAGTGTCAGTGCTCCCTCCTCAGCCGATGAGGACAGTGTCAGTGCTCCCTCCTCAGCCCATGATGACAGTGTCAGTGCTCTCTCCTCAGCCGATGAGGACAGTGTCAGTGTTCCCTCCTCAGCCCATGATGACAGTGTCAGTGTTCCTCCTCAGTGAGGACAGTGTCAGTGCTCCCTCCTGATGACAGTGTCAGTGCTCTCTCCTCAGCCCATGATGACAGTGTCAGTGCTCCCTCCTCAGCCCATGATGACAGTGTCAGTGTTCCCTCCTCAGAAGCCCATGATGACAGTGTCAGTGCTCTCTCCTCAGAAGCCCATGATGACAGTGTCAGTGTTCTCTCCTCAGAAGCCCATGATGATGACAGTGTCAGTGTTCTCTCCTCAGAAGCCCATGATGACAGTGTCAGTGCTCTCTCCTCAGAAGCCCATGATGACAGTGTCAGTGTTCTCTCCTCAGGAGCCCATGATGATGAGTGTCAGTGTTCCTCCTCAGCCCATGATGACAGTGTCAGTGCTCCTCCTCAGCCCATGATGACAGTGTCAGTGTTCAGTGATGACAGTGTCAGTGCTCTCTCCTCAGCCCATGATGACAGTGTCAGTGTTCCCTCCTCAGAAGCCCATGATGACAGTGTCAGTGTTCCTCCTCAGCCCATGATGACAGTGTCAGTGCTCTCTCCTCAGGAGCCCATGATGACAGTGTCAGTGCTCTCTCCTCAGCCCATGATGAGTGTCAGTGTTCTCTCCTCAGTGATGACAGTGTCAGTGTTCCCTCCTCAGCCCATGATGAGTGTCAGTGCTCTCTCCTCAGATGAGCCCATGATGACAGTGTCAGTGTTCTCTCCTCAGCCCATGATGACAGTGTCAGTGTTCTCTCCTCAGAAGCCCATGATGACAGTGTCAGTGCTCTCTCCTCAGCCCATGATGACAGTGTCAGTGTTCCCTCCTCAGGAGCCCATGATGAGTGTCAGTGTCAGTGCAGTGTTCTCTCCTCAGCCCATGATGACAGTGTCAGTGCTCTCTCCTCAGCCCATGATGACAGTGTCAGTGCTCTCTCCTCAGCCCATGATGACAGTGTCAGTGTTCTCTCCTCAGGAGCCCATGATGACAGTGTCAGTGCTCTCTCCTCAGGAGCCCATGATGACAGTGTCAGTGCTCTCTCCTCAGCCGATGAGGACAGTGTCAGTGCTCCCTCCTCAGCCGATGAGGACAGTGTCAGTGCTCCCTCCTCAGCCGATGAGGACAGTGTCAGTGCTCCCTCCTCAGCCGATGAGGACAGTGTCAGTGCTCTCTCCTCAGCCGATGAGGACAGTGTCAGTGCTCTCTCCTCAGCCGATGAGGACAGTGTCAGTGCTCCCTCCTCAGCCGATGAGGACAGTGTCAGTGCTCCCTCCTCAGCCGATGAGGACAGTGTCAGTGCTCCCTCCTCAGCCCATGAGGACAGTGTCAGTGCTCCCTCCTCAGCCCATGAGGACAGTGTCAGTGCTCCCTCCTCAGCCGATGAGGACAGTGTCAGTGCTCCCTCCTCAGCCGATGAGGACAGTGTCAGTGCTCCCTCCTCAGCCCATGAGGACAGTGTCAGTGCTCCCTCCTCAGCCGATGAGGACAGTGTCAGTGCTCTCTCCTCAGCCGATGAGGACAGTGTCAGTGCTCCCTCCTCAGCCGATGAGGACAGTGAATGACCCTCCTCAGCCGATGAACAGTGTCCTAGTTCAGCAGCCGATGAGGACAGTGTCAGTGCTCCCTCCTCAGCCGATGAGGACAGTGTCAGTGCTCTCTCCTCAGCCGATGAGGACAGTGTCAGTGCTCCCTCCTCAGCCGATGAGGACAGTGTCAGTGCTCCCTCCTCAGCCGATGAGGACAGTGTCAGTGAATGAGGACAGTGTCAAGCCATGAGGACAGTGCCTTTGAGTTCAGCAGCTGTGTTGAATGACTAACCAGAACAGCCTAGTTCAGCAGCTGTGTTGAATGACTAACCAGAACAGCCTAGTTCAGCAGCTGTGTTGAATGACTAACCAGAACAGCCTAGTTCAGCAGCTGTGTTGAATGACTAACCAGAACAGCCTAGTTCAGCAGCTGTGTTGAATGACTAACCAGAACAGCCTAGTTCAGCAGCTGTGTTGAATGACTAACCAGAACAGCCTAGTTCAGCAGCTGTGTTGAATGACTAACCAGAACAGCCTAGTTCAGCAGCTGTGTTGAATGACTAACCAGAACAGCCTAGTTCAGCAGCTGTGTTGAATGACTAACCAGAACAGCCTAGTTCAGCAGCTGTGTTGAATGACTAACCAGAACAGCCTAGTTCAGCAGCTGTGTTGAATGACTAACCAGAACAGCCTAGTTCAGCAGCTGTGTTGAATGACTAACCAGAACAGCCTAGTTCAGCAGCTGTGTTGAATGACTAACCAGAACAGCCTAGTTCAGCTTGGCTCTGTCGTGTGGAGAGAGGCACTGTAGAAACTCAGAACACAATGGTGGTTATCACACTGCAGGACGAAGCTGACACTGAGCCAAGCCCAGATGAGTTGGCCTGGATATGCATCCACCATAATATCTTGAACCATGCTAGAGAAGTCAGGAAGAAGATAACATCCAGCTCAGTGCATCCTGACGGTGAACGACCAATATGGGATTTATCATTTTTCGTCATTCAGAGTCTCATGTCTCATGGAATTTTCACACAAGGCATCTTTCCTTTGCCGGGTGATATTGTTTTGCAGAGTTAGAGTTAGAGTGTACCCACCTCTCCACTGGACCTTCCTCATTTCAGCACAGTACACAGACTGCTGAATGTGTTATAACACCTCCAGAAACAGTGTTACAGACTGATAATGTGTTATAACACCTCCAGAAACAGTGTTACAGACTGATAATGTGTTATAACACCCCCAGAAACAGTGTTACAGACTGATAATGTGATGTAACACCTCCAGAAACAGTGTTACAGACTGATAATGTGTTATAACACCTCCAGAAACAGTGTTACAGACTGATAATGTGTTATAACACCTCCAGAAACAGTGTTACAGACTGATAATGTGTTATAACACCTCCAGAAACAGTGTTACAGACTGATAATGTGTTATAACACCTCCAGAAACAGTGTTACAGACTGATAATGTGTTATAACACCTCCAGAAACAGTGTTACAGACTGATAATGTGATGTAACACCTCCAGAAACAGTGTTACAGACTGATAATGTGTTATAACACCTCCAGAAACAGTGTTAACAGAAACAGTGACTGAATGTGTTATAACACCTCCAGAAACAGTGTTACAGACTGGTGTGTTATAACACCTCCAGAAACAGTGTTACAGACTGATAATGTGTTATAACACCTCCAGAAACAGTGTTACAGACTGATAATGTGTTATAACACCTCCAGAAACAGTGTTACAGACTGATAATGTGTTATAACACCTCCAGAAACAGTGTTACAGACTGATAATGTGTTGTAACACCTCCAGAAACAGTGTTACAGACTGATAATGTGTTATAACACCTCCAGAAACAGTGTTACAGACTGATAATGTGTTATAACACCTCCAGAAACAGTGTTACAGACTGATAATGTGTTATAACACCTCCAGAAACAGTGTTACAGACTGATAATGTGTTATAACACCTCCAGAAACAGTGTTACAGACTGATAATGTGTTATAACACCTCCAGAAACAGTGTTACAGACTGATAATGTGTTATAACACCTCCAGAAACAGTGTTACAGACTGAAATGTGTTATAATACCTCCAGAAACAGTGTTACAGACTGATAATGTGTTGTAACACCTCCAGAAACAGTGTTACAGACTGGTGTGTTATAACACCTCCAGAAACAGTGTTACAGACTGATAATGTGTTATAACACCTCCAGAAACAGTGTTACAGACTGATAATGTGATGTAACACCTCCAGAAACAGTGTTACAGACTGATAATGTGATATAACACCTCCAGAAACAGTGTTACAGACTGATAATGTGTTATAACACCTCCAGAAACAGTGTTACAGACTGATAATGTGTTATAACACCTCCAGAAACAGTGTTACAGACTGATAATGTGATGTAACACCTCCAGAAACAGTGTTACAGACTGATAATGTGATATAACACCTCCAGAAACAGAACATGTTGAACAGGCTCCAGACTAGAGGTCGACCGATTATGATTTTTTTCAACGCCGATACCGATACCGATTATTGGAGGACCAAAAAAAAGCTGATACCGATTAATCAGACATTTTTTTTAATTAACATTTTTTTTGTAATAATGACAAGTACAACAATACTGAATGAACACTTTTATTTTAATATAATACATCAATAAAATCTACGTAGCCTCAAATAAATAATGAGGCATGTTTAATTTGGTTTAAATAATGAAAAAACTAAGTGTTGGAGAAGAAAGTAAAAGTGCAATATGTGCTATGTAAGAAAGCTAACGTTTAAGTTCCTTGTTCAGAACATGAAAACATATGAAAGCTGGTGGTTCCCAGGTAAGAAGATTTAGGTTGTAGTTATTATAGGAATTATAGGACTATTTCTCTATATACCATTTGTATTTCATTAACCTTTGACTATTGGATATTCGTATAGGCACTTTAGTATTGCCAGTGTAACAGTATAGCTTCCGTCTCTCTCCTCGCCCCTACCTGGGCTCGAACCAGAAACACATCGACAACAGCCACACTCGAAGCATCGTTACCCATCGCTCCACAAACATCGCGGGAACAAGGGGAACAACTACTTCAAGGTCTCAGAGAGAGTGATGTCACCGATTGAAACGCTATTAGCGCGCACCCCGCTAACTAGCTAGCCATTTGACATCGGTTACACCAGCCTAATCTCAGGAGTTGATAGGCCTGAAGTCAAAAACACTCAATGCTTGAAGCACAGCGATCTCTGCTGGCAAACGCATGAAAGTGCTGTTTGAATGAATGCTTACGAGCCTGCTGCTGCCTACCACCGCTCAGTCAGACTGCTCTATCAAATATCAAATCATTGACTTAATTATAACATAATAACACACGGAAATATGAGCCTTAGGTCATTAATATGGTCAAATCCTGAAACTATAATTTCGAAAACACAACGTTTATTCTTTCAGTGAAATACGGAACCGTTACGTATTTTATCTAACGGGTGGCACCATAAGTCTAAATATTCCTTTTACATTGCACAACCTTCAATGTTATGTCATAATTACGTAAAATTTTGGCAAATTAGTTTGCAATGAGCCAGGCAGTCCAAACTGTTGCATATACCCTGAGAGAAGTGACACACTTTCCGTCGTTTAATATTGCCTGCTAACCTGGATTTCTTTTAACTAAATATGCAGGTTTAAAAATATATACTTTTGTGTATTGATTTTAAGAAAGGCATTGATTTTTACATTCACGCAATGGTTGTGCTTTTTTCGCAAATGCGCTTTTGTTAAATCATCCCCCGTTTGGCGAAATTGGATGTCTTTGTTAGGAAGAAATAGTCTTCACACAGTTTGCAACGAGCCAGGCGGCCCAAACCGCTGCATATACTCTGACTCTGTTGCACAGAACACAAGAGAAGTGTCACAATTTCCCTAGTTAAAATAAATTAATGATATCAGGCAATATTAACTAAATATGCAGGTTTAAATATATATACTTGTGTACTGATTTTAAGAAAGGCGTTGATGTTTATGGTTAGGTACACATTGGTGCAACGACAGTGCTTTTTTCGAAAATGAGCTTGGTAAATCCCCCGTTTGGTGAAGTAGGTTATGATTCAATGATAAATTAACAGGCACCGCATCGATTATATGCAACGCAGGACAAGCTAGATAAACTAGGAATATCATCAACCATGTGTAGTTAACTAGTGATTATGTTAAGATTGATTGTTTTTTATAAGATAAGTTTAATGCTAGCTAGCACCCTACCTTGGCTCCTTGCTGCACTTGCATAACAGGTAGTCAGCATGCCACGCAGTCTCCTCATGGAGTGCAATGTAATCGGGCATGATCGGTGTCCAAAAATGTCAAATACCGATTTTTATGAACACTTGAAATAGGCCCTAATTAATCGGCCATTTCGATTAATCGGTCGACCTCTACTCCAGACAGGTGAATATTCCATCCCTCCTACACAAACAGAACATCTGGTACAGTATACACAGGCTCCAGATCATTTCATATGGACACGACATTTGAGCAGGGCCCATAGTGGAACAGGGCCCATAGGGGAACAGGGCCCATAGGGGAACAGGGCCCATAGGGGAACAGGGCCCATAGGGGAACAGGGCCCATAGGGGGAACAGGGTCCATAGGGGAACAGGGCCCGTAGGGGAACAGGGCCCATAAGGGAACAGGGCCCATAGGGGAACAAGGCCCATAAGGGAACAGGGCCCATAGGGGAACAGGGCCCATAGGGGAACAAGGCCCCATAGGGGAACAGGGCCCATAGGGGAACAGGGCCCATAAGGGGCCCAACAGGGGCCCATAGGGGAACAAGGGAACAGGGCCCATAGGGGAACAGGGCCCATAGGGGAACAGGGCCCATAGGGGGAACAGGGCCCATAGGGGGACCAGGGCCCATAGGGGAACAAGGCCCATAGGGGAACAGGGCCCATAGGAGAACAGGGCCCATAAACAGGGCCCATAAAAACAGGGCCCATAGGGGAACATGGCCCATAGGGGAACAAGGCCCATAAACAAGGGAACAGGGCCCATAGGAGAACAGGGCCCATAAGGGAACAGGGCCCATAGGGGAACAAGGCCCATAGGGGAACAAGGCCCATAAGGGAACAGGGCCCATAAGGGAACATGGCCCGTAGGGGAACAGGGCCCATAGGGGAACATGGCCCGTAGGGGAACAGGGCCCGTAGGGGAACATGGGAACAGGGCCCATAGGGGAACAGGGGGAACAGGGCCCATAGGGGAACAGGGCCCATAGGGGGCCCATAGGAACAGGGCCCATAGGGGAACAGGGCCCATAGGGGGGGAACATGGGGAACAGGGCCATAGGGGAACAGGGCCCGTAGGGGGGCCCACAGGGCCCATAGGGGGGAACAAGGCCCATAGGGGAACAGGGCCCATAGGGGAACAGGGCCCATAGGGGAACAAGGCCCATAGGGGAACAGGGCCCATAGGGGAACAGGGCAGGGGCCCATAGGGGAACAAGGCCCATGGGGAACAGGGCCCGTAGGGGAACAAGGCCCATAGGGGAACAGGGCCCATAGGGGAACAGGGCCCATAGGGGAACAGGGCCCATAGGGGAACAAGGCCCATAGGGGAACAGGGCCCGTAGGGGAACAGGGCCCATAGGGGAACAAGGCCCATAGGGGAACAGGGCCCGTAGGGGAACAAGGCCCATAGGGGAACAGGGCCCGTAGGGGAACAAGGCCCATAGGGGAACAGGGCCCATAGGGGAACAGGGCCCATAGGGGAACAGGGCCCATAGGGGAACAAGGCCCATAGGGGAACAGGGCCCGTAGGGGAACATGGCCCATAGGGGAACAAGGCCCATAGGGGAACGGGGATTGGGATGCAGATCTAATATGGAGGCAGCAGTGTAGAGTAGGAGCAGCAGAGACTCACACAGGAAATAAATAGTGAAAACATGATGAAACAGACTTAATGAAAGTCTAATCTACTTTATATTACTGCAATCAGATCAGCAGCGTAAAGATATACCACAGACTGTTTCCTCTGACTGCCTCACGGGGCGGCAGCGTAGCCTAGTGGTTAGAGCGTTGGACCGGAAGGTTACGAGTTCAAACCCCGAGCTGACAAGGTACAAATCTGTCGTTCTGCACTGTTCCCAGGCTGTCATTGAAAATAAGAATGTGTTCTTAACTGACTTGCCTGGTTAAATAAAGATCAAATAAAAAATAAAAATAAAACAGCATGTGTTATACTGTCCACTATTAAGTACAGTAGAATACACATGAATGGTACAGAAAGGGAGTCAATTAAATACAGAAAAGTTACTAGTATTTTACAGGTACATTGTGTGAGGGGAAGAGAGAGAGATGGAAAGAGGAGAGGAAGAGATAGAGAGAGAGGAGAGGAAGAGAGAGATGGAAAGAGGAGAGGAAGAGAGAGAGAGGGATGGAAAGAGGAGAGGAAGAGATAGAGAGAGAGGAGAGGAAGAGAGAGATGGAAAGAGGAGAGGAAGAGAGAGAGAAAGAAGAGAGGAAGAGAGAGAGAGAATGAGATAAGAGAGGAAGAGATAGAGAGATGGTAAGAGGAGAGGAAGAGATAGAGAGATGAAAAGAGGAGAGAAAGAGAGCGGAAGAGAGAGATAGAAAGAGGAGAGGAAGAGAGAGAGAGAGAGGAGAGGAAGAGATAGAGAGATGGAAAGAGGAGAGGGAGAAAGAAGAGAGGAGAGCAGAGAGAGAGATAGAAAGAAAGAGGAGAGGAAGAGAGAGAGAGATAGAAAGAGGAGAGGAAGAGATAGAGAGATAGAAAGAGGAGAGGAAGAGAGAGAGGAAGAGATAGAGAGATAGGAAGAGAGAGAGAGAAAGAAGAGAGGAAGAGAGAGAGAGATGGAAAGAGGAGAGGAAGAGATAGAGAGATAGAAAGAGGAGAGGAAGAGAGAGAGAGAAGAAGAGAGGAGAGAAGAGAGAGAGAGAGATAGAGAGATAGGAGATAGGAAGAGGAGAGAGAAAGAAGAGAGGAGAGAGAGAGAAGAAGAGGAGAGGAAGAGAGAGAGATAGAAAGAAAGAGAGGAGAGAAGAGAGAGAGAGAAGAGAGAAGAGAGAGAGAGAGAAAGAGGAGAGGAGAGATAGAGATAGAAAGAGAGGAGAGAGAGAGAGAGAGAAGAGAAGAGAGAGAGATGGAAAGAGGAGAGGAAGAGATGGAATAGAGAGGAGAGGAAGGGATAGAGAGATAGAAAGAGGAGAGGAAGAGATAGAGAGATAGAAAGAGGAGAGGAAGAGAGCTAGAGAAGAGATAGAGAGATAGGAAGAGAGAGAGAGAGAAGAGAGAGAGAAGAGAGAGAGAGAAAGAAGGGAGAGGAGATGGAAAGATGGAAAGAGGAGAGAGAGATAGAGAGATAGAAAGAGGAGAGGAAGAGAGAGAGAGATAGAAAGAGGAGAGGAAGAGAGAGAGAGAGAGAAGAGAGAGAGGAAGAGAGAGAGAGAAAGAAGAGAGGAAGAGAGAGAGAGATGGAAAGAGGAGAGAGAAGAGAGAGAGATGGAAAGAGCTAGGAAGAGAGAGAGAAAGAAGAGAGGAGAGAGAGAGAGATGGAAAGAGGAGATGAAGAGAGAGAGAGGAGAAGAGAGAGAGAGGAAGAGAGAGAGAGAGAGAATTAAAGAGGAGGAGAGAAGAGAGAGAAAGAAAGAAGAGAGAGAGAGACAGACAGGATGAAAGAGTTAACAGAGGAGGAGGAGAGACAGTACACACTGCTAGAGAGAGACACACTGCAGAGGAGAGATTGTACTGAAGAGAGAGAGAGTGGAGACTGTAAGCGGAGAGAGAGATAGACAAGAAGAGACATTGGAACTGAGAGAGAGAAAGAATTAAAAGAGGAAGACAGACAGGATGAAAGAGATACACAGGGGAGGAAGAGTTTACAGTAGACACACAGACACACACACACACACACACACACACACACCACCAGCTTAATACTGTTTACATTGTGAGGCAAGAGGTCTGCAGGAACACACATACATACGCAAGCACACGCCAACACAGGAGAGCTTACTAAATCTCCCACTCCTCATTCTTCACACCTTCTCCTTCACATCAGAAAGAGATTCAAGTTGAATGCCAACGTTAGGGGTCAGGAGGAGATTGTACTGTAATTGGGGCCACTGCTAGGAGTGAGGAGAATGTACTGTAATTGTGGCCACTGCTAGGAGTGAGGAGATTGTACTGTAATTGTGGCCACTGCTAGGAGTGAGGAGATTGTACTGTAATTGGGGCCACTGCTAGGAGTGAGGAGATTGTACTGTAATTGTGGCCACTGCTAGGAGTGAGGAGATTGTACTGTAATTGTGGCCACTGCTAGGAGTGAGGAGATTGTACTGTAATTGGGGCCACTGCTAGGAGTGAGGAGATTGTACTGTAATTGTGGCCACTGCTAGGAGTGAGGAGATTGTACTGTAATTGTGGCCACTGCTAGGAGTGAGGAGATTGTACTGTAATTGTGGCCACTGCTAGGAGTGAGGAGATTGTACTGTAATTGTGGCCACTGCTAGGAGTGAGGAGATTGTACTGTAATTGGGGCCACTGCTAGGAGTGAGGAGATTGTACTGTAATTGTGGCCACTGCTAGGAGTGAGGAGATTGTACTGTAATTGTGGCCACTGCTAGGAGTGAGGAGATTGTACTGTAATTGTGGCCACTGCTAGGAGTGAGGAGATTGTACTGTAATTGTGGCCACTGCTAGGAGTGAGGAGATTGTACTGTAATTGTGGCCACTGCTAGGAGTGAGGAGATTGTACTGTAATTGTGGCCACTGCTAGGAGTGAGGAGATTGTACTGTAATTGTGGCCACTGCTAGGAGTGAGGAGATTGTACTGTAATTGTGGCCACTGCTAGGAGTGAGGAGATTGTACTGTAACTGCTAGGAGTGAGGAGATTGGTAATTGTGGCCACTGCTAGGAGTGAGGAGATTGTACTGTAATTGTGGCCACTGCTAGGAGTGAGGAGATTGTACTGTAATTGGGGCCACTGCTAGGAGTGAGGAGATTGTACTGTAATTGTGGCCACTGCTAGGAGTGAGGAGATTGTACTGTAATTGTGGCCACTGCTAGGAGTGAGGAGATTGTACTGTAATTGGCCACTGCTAGGAGTGAGGAGATTGTACTGTAATTGTGGCCACTGCTAGGAGTGAGGAGATTGTACTGTAATTGGGGCCACTGCTAGGAGTGAGGAGATTGTACTGTAATTGTGGCCACTGCTAGGAGTGAGGAGATTGTACTGTAATTGTGGCCACTGCTAGGAGTGAGGAGATTGTACTGTAATTGTGGCCACTGCTAGGAGTGAGGAGATTGTACTGTAATTGTGGCCACTGCTAGGAGTGAGGAGATTGTACTGTAATTGTGGCCACTGCTAGGAGTGAGGAGATTGTACTGTAATTGTGGCCACTGCTAGGAGTGAGGAGATTGTACTGTAACTGCCAGTAGAAATCATCCTAGTACTCCCCTTAATATAACTGAAGAAAGCTTCCCATACAGCAGCCATTTTAAGATCCGTTGCTCTCTCTACCACTGTCTTTATTTGAGTATCCTATTATAAGCTGCTGGGGAACCTTAGTCTCTCAGGGGGCGTGGTTCTCAGGGGGCGTGGTGCTCTGTCAATGAGGAGGGAGATCTGGAGGATTCCATGCTTTCTCTTACAGGCTGCTCCTTATTTGAGCATCACATCTGAGGGCTGAATGGTGTTGTGATGTATGATAGAGTCCCTGTTCCTCTTTCTTTACCTCTCTCTCTCTCTCTCTCTCTCTCTCTCTCTCTCTCTCTCTCTCTCTCTCTCTCTCTCTCTCTCTCTCTCTCTCTCTCCATCGACTCTAGGCCTTCTATAAATATTTGAGGAGCCCCCATTACCTTTGGCGGTGTGGCAGCAAAATGAAAACAAAGCACTTTAGCTGAGGCTCATTCTCCTTATTAAAGAGCTGTCTACAGTGCTGTGGGCATGATGATGGATATGTCACCCTGAGAGGAGACGTGCGGAGACGAGAGGGGAGAGGAGCGGGGGGAGGGGGAGAGGATAGGAGGGGGAGAGGAGGAGAGGGGAGGAGAGGAAAAGAGAGGAGGGGGGAGAGGAGGGGGAGAGGAGGGGGAGAGGAGGAGGAGGGGGGAGGAGAGGAAAAGAGAGGAGGGGGAGAGGAGGGGGGGGAGAGGAGGGGGAGAGGGAGGAGAGGGGCTAGGAGAGGAAAAGAGAGGAGGGAGGAGAGAGGAGGGGGAGAGGAGGAGAGGGGGGAGAGGAAAAGAGAGGAGGGGGAGAGAATAGGAGGGGAGAGGAGGAGAGGGGAGGAGAGGAGGAGAGGGAGGGGGAGAGGAGGAGGGGGGGAGGGAGGAGGGGGAGATGAGGAGAGGGAGGAGGAGAAGGAGGGGGGGAGAGGAGGGGGAGGGAGGAGGGAGGAGGAGAGGAGGAGAGAGGAGGGGGAGAGGAGGAGAGGGGAGGAGAGGAAAAGAGAGGGAGGGGGAGAGGGAGGGGGAGAGGAGGAGGAGGGGAGGAGAGAGGAAAAGAGAGGAGGGGGAGAGGAGGGGGAGAGGAGGAGGAGAGGGAGGAGAGCTAGGAGAGGAGGGGGAGAGGAGGGGGAGAGGAGGAAAGGGGAGGAGAGGAAAAGAGAGAGGAGGGGGAGAGGAGGAGGGGGAGAGGAGGGGGAGAGGAGGAGAGGGGAGGAGAGGAAAAGAGAGGAGGGGGAGAGGGAGGGGGAGAGGAGGAGGAGGGGAGGAGGAAAAAAGAGGGGAGGGGGAGAGAATAGGAGGGGGAGAGAGAGAGGAGGGGAGGAGAGGAAAAGAGAGGGGGGGGAGAGGAGGGGGAGAGGATGAGAGGGGAGGAGAGGAAAAGAGGAGGAGGGGGAGAGGAGGGGGAGAGGAGGGGGAGAGGAGGAGAGGGGGGAGGAGGGAGAAAGAGAGGGAGGGGGAGAGAATAGGAGGGGGAGAGGAGGAGGGGGGAGAGGAAAAGAGAGGAGGGGGAGAGGAGGGGGGGAGAGGGAGGGGAGGAGAGGAGGAGAGGGGAGGAGAGGAAAAGAGGAGGAGGGAGAGAGGAGGGGGAGAGGAGGAGAGGGGAGGAGAGGAAAAGAGGAGGGGAGAGAATAGGAGGGGAGGGAGGAGGAGAGGAGGAGAGGAGGAGGAGAGAGGAGGGGGAGAGGGAGGAGAGGGGAGGAGAGGAAAAGAGAGGAGGGGGAGAGGAGGGAGGAGGGGGAGAGGAGGAGGAGGAGGAGGAGAGGAGGAGGGAGAGGAGGGGGAGGAGGAGGAGATTGAGGGGGAAGGAGAGAGGAGGAGTAGAAAGAGAGGAGGGGAGAGGAGGGGGGAGAGGAGGAGAGGAAAGGAGAGAGGAGGGGGAGAGGAGGGGAAAGGAGAAGATAGGAGGGGGAAGAGGAGGAGAGGGGATGAGAGGAAAGGAGGGGGGAGAGTAATTTGGGAAGGTCAATATACAGGTCAAGACTGCGGAACCCTTTTGAAGAACTCAGCAGTTCTGTACAGTGACACACACACACACACACACACACACACACACACACACACACACACACACACACACACACACACACACACACACACACACACACACACACACACACACACACACACACACACACACACACACACACACACACACACACACACACACACACAGCGGCAGAGGCAGGCAGTCAGAGACAAACAATGAAATGTTTGATTCACAGATTCAGCCAAAAGTGAGTTTCCGTGGTAACAGGAAGCAGTGGGCCATCGTCTCACACTCTGATGGAGGCAACACTCAGTTAGATCCATGAGTGGGATTACACACACACACACACACACGCACGCACGCACACACACGCATGCACGCACGCACACACACACACACACACACGCGCACGCACGCACGCACGCACACACAATCCATGAGTGAGATCTCTGCTAATGTGATATGCTCTGATTGAGGAGGAGAAAATGTCTGTTCCCTCTGTGAATATCTCTCACTCTGTCAATCTCCCCCGCTCTCCCCCCCATTCTCACCTCTCTCCCCCCTCTCTCTCTCTCCCCCGCTCTCTCTATGCATTAGACACACTGGCTAAACTGGTAACAGCTGAATAGCTCCCCTCCATCCTCCACTTACCCTCCCTAACACACATACACATACACAAACATATTCCCCTTTTCAACCCGGGACCAGGTGCCGACAGTACTGCAGGATGGGCAGATTGCCAATCTATAAACAGCACTACAATCAAAACCTCCAGAGAAAGGGGGTGAGAGAGGGAGAGAGAGAGAGAGAGAGAGAGAGAGAGAGAGAGAGAGAGAGAGAGAGAGAGAGAGAGAGAGAGAGAGAGAGAGAGAGAGAGAGAGAGAGAGAGAGAGAGAGAGAGAGAGAGAGAGAGAGAGAGAGAGAAAGAAAGAGGGAGAAAGAGGGAGAGAGAAAGAAAGAGGGAGAAAGAGGAGGAGAGAGAAAGAGGGGCGTCAACACATTCTTAGAAACCAGGGACAGCCTTTATGCAACCCACAAATAAACTGTCCTAGCCTGGTGAGAAGCAGCAGTATGCATTCAGGACAGAGCTACACACACACACACACACACACACACACACACACACACACACACACACACACACACACACACACACACACACACACACACACACACACACACACACACACACACACACACACACACACACACACACACACACACACACACACACACACACACACACAACCAGAGGGAGTGACAGGCTGTAGAACAGGACAGACAACCAGAGGGAGACATGGGGAGTGACAGGCTATAGAACAGGACAGACAACCAGAGGGAGACATGGGGAGTGACAGGCTGTACAGGACAGACAACCAGAGGGAGACATGGGGAGTGACAGGCTGTAGAACAGGACAGACAACCAGAGGGAGACATGGGGAGTGACAGGCTGTAGAACAGGACAGACAACCAGAGGGAGACATGGGGAGTGACAGGCTGTAGAACAGGACAGACAACCAGAGGGAGACATGGGGAGTGACAGGCTGTACAGGACAGACAACCAGAGGGAGACATGGGGAGTGACAGACTGTAGAACAGGACAGACAACCAGAGGGAGACATGGGGAGTGACAGACTGTACAGGACAGACAACCAGAGGGAGACATGGGGAGTGACAGACTGTACAGGACAGACAACCAGAGGGAGACATGGGGAGTGACAGGCTGTAGAACAGGACAGACAACCAGAGGGAGACATGGGGAGTGACAGGCTGTAGAACAGGACAGACAACCAGAGGGAGACATGGGGAGTGACAGGCTGTAGAACAGGACAGACAACCAGAGGGAGACATGGGGAGTGACAGACTGTAGAACAGGACAGACAACCAGAGGGAGACATGGGGAGTGACAGGCTGTAGAACAGGACAGACAACCAGAGGGAGACATGGGGAGTGACAGGCTGTACAGGACAGACAACCAGAGGGAGACATGAGGAGTGACAGACTGTACAGGACAGACAACCAGAGGGAGACATGGGGAGTGACAGACTGTAGAACAGGACAGACAACCAGAGGGAGACATGAGGAGTGACAGGCTGTAGAACAGGACAGACAACCAGAGGGAGACATGGGGAGTGACAGACTGTAGAACAGGACAGACAACCAGAGGGAGACATGGGGAGTGACAGACTGTAGAACAGGACAGACAACCAGAGGGAGACATGGGGAGTGACAGACTGTAGAACAGGACAGACAACCAGAGGGAGACATGGGGAGTGACAGGCTGTAGAACAGGACAGACAACCAGAGGGAGACATGGGGAGTGACAGACTGTAGAACAGGACAGACAACCAGAGGGAGACATGGGGAGTGACAGGCTGTAGAACAGGACAGACAACCAGAGGGAGACATGGGGAGTGACAGACTGTAGAACAGGACAGACAACCAGAGGGAGACATGGGGAGTGACAGACTGTAGAACAGGACAGGCAACCAGAGGGAGACATGGGGAGTGACAGCCTGTAGAACAGGACAGACAACCAGAGGGAGACATGGGGAGTGACAGGCTGTAGAACAGGACAGACAACCAGAGGGAGACATGGGGAGTGACAGGCTGTAGAACAGGACAGACAACCAGAGGGAGACATGGGGAGTGACAGACTGTAGAACAGGACAGACAACCAGAGGGAGACATGGGGAGTGACAGGCTGTAGGAACAGGACAGACAACCAGGACAGACAACCAGGGAGACATGGGGAGTGAGAACAGGCAGACAACCAGAGGGAGAGATGGGGAGTGACAGGCTAGAACAGGACAGACAACCAGAGGGAGACATGGGGAGTGACAGGCTGTAGAACAGGACAGACAACCAGAGGGAGACATGGGGAGTGACAGGCTGTAGAACAGGACAGACAACCAGAGGGAGACATGGGGAGTGACAGGCTGTAAAGGACAGACAACCAGAGGGAGACATGGGGAGTGACAGGCTGTAGAACAGGACAGACAACACACACAGCTGTAGGGCTGAGGTAACAGGATAGACAACACACACAGCTGTAGGGCTGAGGTAACAGGATAGACAACACACACAGCAGTAGGGCTGAGGTAACAGGATAGACAACACACACAGCAGTAGGGCTGAGGTAACAGGATAGACAACACACACACAGCAGTAGGGCTGAGGTAACAGGATAGACAACACACACAGCGGTAGGGCTGAGGTAACAGGATAGACAACACACACAGCGTTGGGCTGAGGTAAAAGGATAAACAACACACACAGCGTTGGGCTGAGGTAAAAGGATAGACAACACACACATCAGTAGGTCTGAGGTAACAGGATAGACAACACACACAGCAGTAGGGCTGAGGTAACAGGATAGACAACACACACACAGCAGTAGGGCTGAGGTAACAGGATAGACAACACACACAGCAGTAGGGCTGAGGTAACAGGATAGACAACACACACAGCAGTAGGGCTGAGGTAACAGGATAGACAACACACACAGCAGTAGGGCTGAGGTAACAGGATAGACAACACACACAGAGGTAGGGCTGAGGTAACAGGATAGACAACACACACAGCAGTAGGGCTGAGGTAACAGGATAGACAACACACACAGCAGTAGGGCTGAGGTAACAGGATAGACAACACACACAGCAGTAGGGCTGAGGTAACAGGATAGACAACACACACACAGCAGTAGGGCTGAGGTAACAGGATAGACAACACACACAGCAGTAGGGCTGAGGTAACAGGATAGACAACACCCACACAGCAGTAGGGCTGAGGTAACAGGATAGACAACACAGACAGCTGTAGGGCTGAGGTAACAGGACAGACAACACACACAGCGGTAGGGCTGAGGTAACAGGATAGACAACACACACAGCAGTAGGGCTGAGGTAACAGGATAGACAACACACACAGCGGTAGAGCTGAGGTAACAGGATAGACAACACACACACAGCAGTAGGGCTGAGGTAACAGGATAGACAACACACACACAGCAGTAGGGCTGAGGTAACAGGATAGACAACACACACATAGCAGTAGGGCTGAGGTAACAGGATAGACAACACACACACAG